>NW_006399809.1:1170954-1172095 GCF_000299155.1 Elephantulus edwardii | reverse complement strand
GGTCTTTCATTTGATGCATAGATATCTATTATTGTTATGTCTTCTTGTTCTAGTGACCTTTTAATCATTATGTCTTGAACTTCCTTGTACTTTGTGATGGTTTTTGTGTTGAAATCTATTTTTTTCAGAGATTACCATCACAACTCCTGCTTTTTTTATAGTTGCCATTTCCTTGGTACATTTTTTCCCATGGTTGTTTTTTTTTAAAAAAAAATGTCTTTATCTCCATTTTACAGGTGTGGCTCTTGTAGACAGTATAATGATGATTTCTTTTTTTTTTAAACCCAGTCTGGTACTCATTTTCTCTTTACGGGAGTATTTAACCATTTGCATTCAGTGTGATATTTGAGAGGCAAGATTTTGTTGCTCTCATTTTGTTGAGTTCTTTTGGGTGTTGTTGCTAGTTACTTTGGTCCATCCTGCTTTCTGTGGCACCTCTATAAGAAGGACATTCCCGCAGTACTGTCCTTGTTTTTACAACCTCCCTTAGGTTCTGTTTTGGTTTTTTTTTTCTGGGAGTATTTTGATCTCTCCTTCATATTTGGTAGACAATTTTCTGGGTACAATATTCTTGGTTGACAGTTGTGTTCTTCGAGTGTTCTATATATGACATTCCACTGTCTTCTTTCTCACAATTTTTCTGCTAAGAAATCGCCACATAAAATATTTTCTTTCAGAAACAAAAGGAGATCTTGAAAAGTGGAGGAATATCCCTTGCTCATGGATAGGAAGACTCAATGTTGTGAAAATGTCAATACTACCAAAAGCAATTTACACATTTAATGCAATCCCAATACAAATATCAATCCCATTCTTCAACGAGATGGAAAAGGCAATCTCCAATTTTGTACGGAATGGAAAAAAGCCCGGAATAAGCAAAGCACTCCTTAAGAATAGAAGAACTGTAGGAGGTATCTCACTCCCTACTACACTGCCATATTGGTAAAGACAGCATGGTACTGGTACAATGACAGACACATAGATCAATGGAATCGAATTGAGAATCCAGAGATCAACTGATATATCTATGGTCAACTGATTTTTTACAAGGAAACGAAATCAGTGAAGTGGGGAAACGACAGCCTTTTTAACAAATGGTGTTGGCAAAATTGGAAAAATATCTGCAAAAGACTCAAGCAAG
>NW_006399809.1:1166376-1168690 GCF_000299155.1 Elephantulus edwardii | reverse complement strand
GAAGGCCCTCTATGAGGTGGATTGATTCAGTGACTGGGATAATTGGGATGGGAGTGTCGGAGACAGTGCGATTGGCACAGGACAGAGCAGAGCTTAGGGCTGTTGTACATAGGGTCGCTATGAGTCGCAAGTGACTCGACGGCCCATAGCAATAACAACAACAACATATTCTCAATAGTAGAATTGTTGGATCAAATGGTATATGTATTTCCAACTTTTTGAGAGAGCCATACAAACTTCCATATTGGTTGCACCATTTTACACTCTCACCAACAGTATAAGGGATCCAGTTTCTCCACAACCTCACCAGCATTTGTTTGCTGCTCTGTTGAATTTTGCTATTCTTACTGGGGTGAGATGATATCTCATAGGTGTTTTGATTTGTATCTCTCTTAGAGTGAGGTATTTTGAACATTTTTTCATGTGTTCACCATGTGAATGTCTTCCTTGGTGAAGTGTCTGTTCATTTCCTGTGCCCATCTTGCAACTGAGTTTACCTTTATCTTGTGATGTTTGAGTATTCTATAAATTCTGGATATAAGTCCCTTATTAGACATGTCATTACCAAATATTTTTTCCAACTCTGTGGCTTCTGTTTTTATCCTATTGGAGAATTTTTGGATGCACACAGGGATTTGATTCTTACAAGGCCCCATTCATCTATTTTATCCTTTCTTGGCTGTAGGTTTTTTAGGATGCTAAGAAGACTATTCATGTTGTGAATTAGTGCTCCTAGGGTTCTTCCAAGTTTTCTCTAAGGAAGATTATAGTCTTTGGTTATAATCCTAGGTCCTTGATCCACTTTGAGTTTGGTGGTTTTTTTGGTGTGTGTATGATGTGAGGCGTGAGTCTGGTTTGAGTTTTCTGCAGATGGATTTCCAATTTTGCCAGCACCATTGTTAAAAAGGGTGTCATTTCCCCACTTAACTGATTTCATCTCCTTGTCAAAAATCAGTTGACCATATGTGGGTTGTTAGGTTGATTTCTGGGTTCTCAACTCTATCCCATTGGTCTATGTATCTGTCATTGTACCAATACCATTCTGTCTTAACCACCAGAGCAGTGTAGTAGGATTTGAAATCAGTGAGTGAGATGTCTCCTACCTTATTTCTCTTTGTAAGGAATGCTTTGCTTATCTGGGGTCTCTTTCCATTCCAAATGAAATTAGAGATTGCCTTTTCTATCTCATTGAAGAATGGATTGGTATTTGTATTGGGATTGAATTGAACATATAGATTGCCTTTGGAAGAATTTTCATTTTCACAATAATAAGTCTTTCTATCCATAAGCAAGAGATATTCTTCCATTTCTCCAGGTCTCTTTTTGTTTCTAATAGTAATGTTTTGCCATTTTCTTTGAATAGGTCATTTGTGTTTCTAGTTAGATTTACTCCCAAGTATTTAATCTTGTGATTAGCTATTATGATAAATACTGTTTTTCTTAGCTCCAGTTCTGTATACTCTTTGTCACTGTAGAGAAATCCAGTTGATTTTTGTGTGTTGATCTTGTATCCTGCCACTTTGCTGAATTGGTCAACTATATCCAGAAGTTTTCTTGGTGAGTCTTTAGAGTTTTCTAAGTATACTATCATATTATCTGCATATAGAGATAACTATACCTCTTCTTTGCCAATTTGGATATCTCTAATTTACTTCGCTTGTCTTATTTCTATCACTAAGACTTTTAATACAATATTGAATTGGAGAGGTGATGGTGGGCATCCTTGCCTAGTTCCTGTTAGCAAAGGGAATGCCTTTAGTCTCTCTCCATTGAGAACACTATTGGCTCTATGGTTTGCATATATACTTTTTACTATATTGAGAAAATTCACTTCTATTCCTATTTTATTGAATGTTTTAATCATAAAGGGTGTTTGAATTTTGTTGAAGGCCTTTTCTGCATCAATTGATAGGATCATGTGGTTCTTATCCTTTGCTTTGTTAATGTCATCAATTATACTGTTTGTTTTTATGTTGAACCATCCTTGCTTATCTGTTATGAATACCACTTGGTCCTGGTGACTTTTTATTTTTTTCAATGTATCATTGGATTCTTTTGGCCAGGATTTTATTCAGGATTTTTGCATCTATGTTAATGAGAGTTTAGTTTTGTATTTTAGTGGTGTATTTACCTGGCCAATCCTTCTTCCTAGTCTGTCTTAATGTGACAGACTAGGAAGAAGGATTGGCCATCCACTTTTGAAATAGCAGGCCTCTGAAAACCCTATGTACAACATTTAGATAACAGAGATGGCAAAGGAGGTTGAGTTTTCAAGCATGGAAATACAAAGGAAGAGGAACAGTTGTAAGCAGAC
>NW_006399809.1:1165638-1166276 GCF_000299155.1 Elephantulus edwardii | reverse complement strand
TATAATACACAGACCATTTTGTTTATTTCATTGAAGAGTTATGTAACTAAATTTATTTTTAACTTGTTTACTGCTAGAAAATAATGGCTTCCTATGTTTGTCAAAGGAGTAACATAAAAAAACTTATAAATCAAAATTTAAAATTTTCTTAGACAGCACATACACCCACACTATGTTTATGAATTGGTTCTATATGGATATTCAAACAGAATAAATATCCTTGGAAACACATATGTGCTTTTGTAACTTGTGATGGTTAAGGTTATGTGTGTCAACCTGGCTGGACCATGGTTCTCTGGTTTTCTAGTTATGATGTGGTTTGAGAGTTGTATGGTGATATAGTTAACCTTCACAATGATATCTGTTTTAAGGAAATTACTTCCATGAAAAAACCTGCTGTTAACAGTCAATCAGTTGAAAAGGAATGGCTTCAGAAGTGAGACCTATAATCAATATGTACAGTGTTCTGGCAAAGCTCTATAGCTTGTTATTCTTTCTGGATCTTGTATCTGACTCTCAAGAACTGACATCTGCTTCTCAGGGCTAGAACAAGTAGCCTACAGTATTGCCTGTCAATCATGGAATTTATTAGACTTTTCTGGCTGTGAAAGGAGCACTGATGGCACAGTGTTGGACTG
>NW_006399809.1:1157565-1165538 GCF_000299155.1 Elephantulus edwardii | reverse complement strand
TTAATTAAAACTAATAAAATTTAATAATAAAAAACTTTAAAAAAATTTGCTTTCACTTATAGGTTACTCTTTGTTTCTCCCTCACTACTTTCAGAATTCTCTCCTTACCTTTGGTTCTGGCAAATTTGACTATGACATTCTTTAGTATGATATTTCCATGATCTCTTCCATGTGGTCTTCGCTCATCTTCTTGAATATATATTCCCTCATTCTTCATTATGCCTGGAAAGTCTTCTTCTAATAATTATTCCATAATTTATTCAGTGCCTTTAGTTGCTTCTTCCTGTTCTGGAATTCCAATTATGAACATGTTATTTTTCTCAGTGGTATTCCACATTGTTCTTAGGGTTTCTTCTTTTTTCTTCCCTTTTTATTCTGCTTTGTGTCCTAGCAGATCAGGGGTGAAAATTCTATCTTCTATTTCATTGGTTACGTGTTCTATCTCTTCAACTCTGTTCTGTGTCCCTCTACTATGTTGACAGCATCTGAAACATTGGTCTTCATATTTTAGATTGTGGTTTCTTGATTTTCCTGAGCCTCTAATGTCTCATATGTTTTATCTGCATTGTTTTGGATTATTTTAAGCTCCTCCTGGTTTTTGCTTGCAGTGTCCTATAATTATTCAAAAGTTTGTCTTTCACCCATTGGAAATATTCAATCATTGTTCTTTTAAATTCTGTGTCAGAAAGTTTCATCAGACTTTCTGACTTGAGGAAATCCATTGATACTGTGTCATCTTGCTTTTAGCGTGTATAGATGATGAGGTAGACAGCTTCCTACATGACATTGCTTTGGTAAAGTTTTTCATGTTTGGGGTGATAGCAGGTTTTTTATCTGAATTCATCATTCCAGAAGCAGTCTGGGTAGCTAACCTGCCTGGTTTTCTCTCTTCTTCAGTTTAGTAGAGAAATGGCCTGTGAAAGCAGCCTCCTCTCTTAGCCACCTGCCACAATTAGGTTAGCTCAAGAGCTCTGGGCTAAAGGCAGTTGATAGAGTGGATGTGAGGAAGCACAGGCAGAGGGTGGAGACCTGAGTGGAAAACCACAAAGCCTTGGTTTTCTCTTCAAGAATAAGCTCTAGTTGTCTTGTTCCCTTCTGATTGAGCTTAAAGGGTCCCCTGTGATCTAGCCAATTAACAGCGACCCACCTACAAAATACCTCACTCATGTTCCAGCATCACTCCTGGAGTGGGGCAACAACATATGGACCAGAGTCTGTTTGTCAGTGTTTTTAAGTGGGAGTGGTGGCACAGCACTCCTGAGTATCATGGAGGCATCAAGTGCTCCTGTGCCAGAATTCCCATTCTTCTCAACATTAGACATAACTTGTTATGATACAGAGTCAAATGCCTATGTATAGTTAATAATGCATAAATAGTTTTTCTTCTAGTATTCATTACTTTTAGCCATGATAAATCTGACTTCATCAATGTTATCCCAGCATCTTTTAAATCCTACTTAAACTTCTGGCAAATTTCTATCTATGTACTGTTCTAGATTTTTTTTTATGATCTTCAGCAGTATTTTGCTTGGATGTGATATTAGTGATACTGCTCAACACTTTCTGTACTCTGTTGTATCACCTTTCTTGGGAATGAGAATAAATATTGGCCTCTTCCAATCCTTTGGCTAGACAAATGTCCTGGCATAGACTGGTGAGTGAGTCCAGAGTTAAGTGTGTTTGTTAATTGAAACAATTGGTATCCCATCGAATCTTGGGTCCTTAATTTCTTCCAACGCCTTCAATGTAGCTTTTGCTTTAATCTTCGTTACCATTTGCTCCTGTTCATTTGGTATATCCTGAAAGTTTTCAGTGTCAATCAGTTATTTTTGGTACAATGATTCTGTATGTCCTCTCATCTTTTTTTTTTGATGTTTTTTGAGTCATTCTGAATTACTCAAGCTGAAAGCATAACTCTATAAGAACATCTAAAAGAAAGCCTGCATAAATTTTTATGAACAGATTGTCTTAAAATGAGAATGTATCAGTTGAAAATCAGTTTATTAATGAATATGTAATTAATCATTAGAGAGCTCTGACAATGTAGTATGTAGGGAGTTGCACTGCTAATCCAAAGGTGGTGTTTCTCTGGTGGTTTGAATCTACCAGTAGCTCCATAGGAGAAAGTTGCGCCATTTCCTCCTATGTGGGTTACAACCTCCAAAAGTCTGAAGTATTAGCAGTGAGTTGATTCTGATGAGATAGAAACTATGTAGGATCTCTCTCCCAAAAACTTTTTGGAGATTTGAGTGAAAGCTTACAATGCATATACTTTTTTCAATCAATCATTTAAATATGCTTTGTTCTATAATATCAATTACCATTTACAGTGTCTAAGTATTCATGCATTTCATATTGTCTTTTCCATCTCACATATTAATAAATATTTATTATTCATGAAATAATTTTTCTACTTCTCTTATCTGGTAACCATTCTAGCACAATTAAGATAATGTTTAACATTATTTTAGCCTTTTAGTATAGCGGTCTTAAGAAGTATTTACCTTTTTGTGATGGACCCATTTTACTCAGCATTAACACTGTCTAGTTTCGCCCATGCTATGTAATGTTTCATGAATTCCTTAAATCTTTTTTTTTAATTTTGCATTGTACTCCATTGTGTGAATGTATCATAGTTTCTTCATTCATTCAGTTATTATGGCACTTGGGTTGTTTCCCACTCTTTGCTATCATGAATAACACTATAATATGTATGAATGTGCATGTATCTGTTTGGGTTTTTTAATGCTTATTTCTTTAAGATACTTATCTAGTAGTGGAATGAGTAGATAAAATTGTATTTCATTTTCAACTTTTTAAGGAAATATTAGATTGTTTTCAATAGTAGGTGCACCAGTTTACATTCATACCAACAATGTATGAGAGTTCTAATCTCTCCTCATTTGTTATTCACTGACTTACTGGATTTTCTTGAAAATGTTTAATTGTAATTTGAGGGAAAGCTCAGAAAGTAAGTGAAATTTTTCATCCTACCGTTCATGCACATTGTTCTGTAACATTACTTTCAATCCTACTACATATAAGCTAACTTTCCCCACTTCCTTCCTGTAATTTTTATTTCCATTAGTCCTAAACTTCACTGTGTCATCCCTTTTTTAGTGACATTGGCTATTCTCCAATTATTGCATATTGCCTTGCACTACAACTATGTTATTTTGATATGTGTTTGTTTTCTATTTATTAATTTTTACTCCACTCCCCCTTTGTACTCACCCACAATAAGTACTCATGAACAACTCTGAAATTAGCTATTTTTTCTGGAGTGAGGTGGTATCTCACTGGTGTTTATCTTAGCTTCATCTTGGAAACTTTGGGCATGCTTCAGGGAGAAGTTATTCCTTGCAGAGGGACATCATGTTTGGAAAGAAGTTTGGTCAATGAAAGAAAGGAAGACATTTGGTTAACTAGATTGACACAATGATGGCAGCAAAAGGCTCAGGTGTGCCAAAGATGCTGAGGGTGACACAGAATAAGGCAGGGTTCATATATATTGTTCATAGGATCCCTTATCTGATCTGCAAATCATCTCCATATCTACCCATCTTGATGTTTCACATTACAATTGTTCTTCAGAATATCCTTTTAGGAAATATTGAGACTTAGGAGTCCCCTAAAGAACTTCCTGCAAAGTCAGTTTTACCAGCTTCATCTCTTGACCCAATACTCTCCCCTCACAGAAAATGTACAGACCTCTGAAGAGATCTCATTTTTCTGACTTCCCACTTCATTTGATTAATGTTTCCCTTACATTGTTGTGTGAGTCACACACAAATTTTCACCTTTTCAACATTCTTCATAAGTGCATTTCAGTTACAAAAATTAAGTTTTGTCTATTGCGTAGTATGTTGCTCTACCAGCATAAAGGTGATGTACCAAGTACTCCATGAGAGAGAAATGAGCAATCTCCTCCCATGTAATTTTCAGCCCCTGAAAACCTACTAGTCAATTGTGAGTTGGTTCTTATCTGATAGCAATGGGTTAATTGAATGTATCATGTTTTTCAATTGTTACTATAACTTGGTTCCTAATATTCCTCGCACACTTAACAGAAACTCAGAGTTCCCTAAGAAACAATTCCTATTTTCCATCTCCTTCCTGCGTGCTGCTGGTAATAACTAATGAAATTTGGTCTTTATATATCTTGTCTACCCTAAGTATTTTATAGAAGTGAAATTGTATACTTAATTTTCCTTTGTAGCTGACTAATTTGACTAAACGTTAAATTTTCTATTTTCAAGCATTGAAGTTTTTCATGTATAGCATGTATGCTATATAGTATACACTCTTTTTAAATACTTATTTATGTAAAAAGACCAAATGCATTGTTTTTCAAATAATATCCTTACTGTTTTTCATAGATCAGTAACATTCTACTTAGAGTATGTTCCACATTTTACCTAGCCACTGTCTAGTGTTAGACAGTCGAAATTCCCATTCACTTCTCATCTCCCACTTTACCCTATCATGACAGTCCTGTTTTTCCCCAACTCCCCATCATTGTCTCCATCACAACCTTGTACTCTAGTCTGCCAGGACCATTTTCACACATCTCTGAGCTTTCACAAACCCATAAACTTTCTTCTCTTATAGCTCCCATCATTTGGAAGTAGGAGTGTCATCCACTTCCTAAATAACATGCCTCCAGAAACTCTACAAACTTTGATAAATGTTGATAGTTGTAGGCTTCAGGCCTTTTGTTAATAGGGTCGCTACGATTCATGCTCGACTTGAAGGCAATCATCATCAACAACAAGAACTTTTTTCTGGGGAACAAATAGAGATTTCTTCCAGTTAGCTGGCTAGGTAGTTGTCCTCCAGATTTTTTTGGAGCACATCCAGAGCAGTATCTGTTTGTCGAAATATGTCATTGGTGTGTTGTCAATTACTAGGGCCTTAATTTTTTTTTTCTTTTGTCTAGTCTTTCAGAGCAGCCTGCACTTTCTCCTTCACCACCATTGTCTCTTGATCATATGTAGTTTCTTGAAATTCTTCTGTGTCAACCAATTATTTTTGGTACAGTGATTCTGTATATTCCTTCTATTTTCTTTTAATACTTCCTGGCTCATTCAATATTCTGTCCATAGCATCCTTTAGCATTACAACTCGCAGCTTGAATTAGTCCTTTAGTTTCTTCAGCTTAAGAAATGCTGAACAAATTCAGCCCTTTTAATTTTCTGACTCCAACTTCTTTCAGATTTCATTAAAGTACTTTGCTTTGTCTTGGAGAAGGTAAAGATAAGTTTCTCCTTGGAAGCTGTGATTTTAAAGTTTCATCTCACATACTTTGGGCATGTGGTCAGGAGGGACTGGTCCTTGGAGAAGGACAACATGCTTAGAAAGGCAGAGAGGCAGTGCAGGAGAAGAAGACCTCACATAAGATGGATTGACACAGCAACTGGGGCAATGGCTGTAGGTATGTTGAAATCAGGTAAGACTGGCTCTGGACAGGGCACATTTCAGAGCTGCTGTAAACAGGGTCACTATGTGTCACAGGCAACTTGATGGCACATAACAAAAACAAAAACAACTGCCACCTAATAAGAAGTTTTCCTATAAACCCAAAGAAAAGCAATTTTAATCCACCAGCTGCTCTGAGGAAGAAGGGTGACCTCCCATGCCATTAAAGTGCTTCTGAAAACCCACTGGAAGGTCAGTTTTGAGTAAATTCTGACTACATGGCAGACAACAGTAACAACTATCCCTTAGAGAAATTTTTGTAATCACAGTCAGTTACACACCAAATACAAATGACTTTCAGAATGTTTTGGGTTTTTTGGTTTGTTTGTTTTTAAGTTGTACATACTGATGCTGATATATGTACAATTGTTAAAATAAGGAAATAGTTAATAAGGAATTGAAATAATCATTTAAAGACAATTAATGACAGCTGAGTTTTGACTGTTCTTTAAGGAGTTTGCTATGGCATCCCTGGGTAGAGTAGCCTAGAAAGTGAAGAAACTCACTCATCAAGGAACTGAGATCTGAGTGGTAATTCATTATCATCCTTAGATTTCCCAGCCCAGTAATGTCGGGTCAATTATCTTCTGGGAGCTCGGGTAGTGTAATGAGTAGGGAGTTGCAACTCGCAAGATGGTGTCTATCTAGTGATCCAAATTCACAAATGGCTCAGTAGTAGAGTCTCTGAAACCTATTGAAAGGTCAGTTGTGAATTGCTTCCTACACAAAGGCAATAAGTTGAATATCCTCTTTATCTTAAAATATGATGACTTTTCAGTGTTCCACGTCATCAGATCTAACATGAAATTCTATGGATCTACTTTAAAAATTGTATAAAATACTGTTATTGTTGTTAGGTGCCATCAAGTGGCTTCCACCTCAACACAATGAAGCAGAGAACTGCCTCACAGTGTGTCCCAGGCTATCGTTTGTATGGAAAACAGATTTTCTGAATCTTTTCCCTCACAGAGTGGCTAAAATTTGAACAAGCAACTTTTTTCTTAGCAGCTAAACATTCAATCATTGCTCCAGAATTGTTATTTAAAACAATGTAAGAAAAAGAATTCTACCATATATACCAAGTAAGGACATTAAGAAAATTAACAGCATAGATATTTTATTAGTAAAAGATAGTTGAATATCCACCCTCAAACTAAGTCATCTTTCTAGTTAGTTGTCACCAAGTTGATCCCAATTCATATGGACCTCACATGTGTAAAAAATACTGCTTCAAAGAACAAAATAGCTGTGAACCCACAGAAGAAGTTAGTCAGGCTTGTCTTCTGGATCACTTCTGTTGTTGTTATGTGCAGTCGAGTTGCTTGTGACTCATAGAAACCTTATGTACAAAAGTCCTAAACTTTGTTCTGTCCTGTGCCAATCTCACTGTCTCTGACACACCTATTCCAAGTACCTCAGTCACCAAATTAATCCACCCCCTAGAGGCCTTCCCCTCCTGTGCCTGCCCTCCACTCTCCCAAGCATGATGTCCTTCTCCAAGGACTGGTCCCTGCTTACAACATGTCCAAAATATGTCAGACGAAGCCTTAGAATCCTTGCCTCCAAGGAGCCACCCGGTTTAACCCTCTCCAGGTTGAATCTGTTTGTTTTCCTAGCAGTCCATGGTAGCCTCAATACTCTTCTCCAACACCAAAGATCAAAAGCATCAATTCTTCTTCTATCCTTCCTAATCATTGTCCAAATTTCTGATGCATAACAAGTGATTGCAAAGACCAAGGCTTGTATCAGATGCACCTTAGTCTCCAGAGAGACACTATTGCTCTTCACTACTTTAGAGAGGTCCCTAACAGCAGACTTTCCCATTGCAATATATCTTTTAATTTCCTGGCTGCTGGTGCCAAGAGTGTTGATTGCGGAGCCAAGCAAACTGAAACTGTGAACAATCTCAATCTCTTCACCATCCATCCTGATGCTGCCAATTCGTCCAGTGGTGAGAATCTTTGTCGTCTTGACATTGAGCCTCAATCCATATTGAAGGCTGCAATCTTTGACCCTCTGCAGCAAGCACTTCAGGTTCTCCTCAGTTTCAGCAAGCAGGGTTGTGTCGTCTGCATAAGGTAGGTTCAAATTTTGAGTTTTCTGACTAGTAATCAGAAATTTAACCATACACATCAATCAAGCAAGCACTCCTCAACATTAAGTACAAATTATTTTTAAAATTAGCAGTGTAGTTTGTAGATTGTATTCCAGTTGTGTGTTAGTAAATGTAGATACAGTTCCTTATACAGCGATTCTTCACACACACCCCCAAATCTGCTTAAAAACCAGTGGATATATTTCCCTAGTTCAGTCCATTAAAAGATCACAATGGGGATAAGGATGTGGGAGAGAATTCAAAGTACAGGGTCAAGGTCCAGGAAAGGCAATGAGTCATTTTTTAGGAAGGGTTATCCTGGTGGAGGGTGGAGCTGGGAAGTAAGTGGGTCAAGGCACTGGGCTAAGATGGGGGTCAACACTTTAACTAATGCTTACCC
>NW_006399809.1:1131996-1152140 GCF_000299155.1 Elephantulus edwardii | reverse complement strand
TGTCCTTTCAAGATGCCTTTTGAAATCTTTGGTTCGGATCTTTTACTTCAGATAGTTTTCCCTTTGTTTTGTCTTCTCAGTGATCTAGTGCTATTTTCAGAGTCTCTTCTGACATCTATTTTTTTTTTCTTTCTCCTCTTTATTTGTAATGACATTTTGCTCTCTTCCTGAACGATATCCTTGATATCATCCTAAAATTCACAAATCATCTGGTCTCTGAGGATTGGTGTTCAATATCTCAAACCTATTCCTAGCATTATCTCGAAATTAAGACAGAATACGTTCAAGACCATATCTTAGCTCTTGTGGACTTACATTAATTTTCTTCAGTCTTAGGAGTAATGTGGCATCAGGATCAGGGGAGACTCATCAATAAACTGCATTATGAAGATAACACAATGTTGTTTGCTGAAAGTGAGAAGAACGTGAGTCACTGGTTGCAGAGGATCAAAAAATGCAGCCTTCAAAAATAATTATGAGATATCATCTCACCCCAGTCAGAATAGCAAAATGTAACAGAACCGCTAACAACAAATGCTGGCGAGGTTGTGGAGAAACTGCAACCCTTATTCACTGTTGGTGGGAGTGTAAAAATGGTGCAACCACTGTGGAAGGCGGTATGATGCTTTCTCAAAAAGTTGCAAATAGAGATACCATTTGATCCAGCAATTCCATTACTGGGAACATATCCCAAAGAGACCATAACTGCCAAGTTATATATATGCACACTCATATTTATCGCGGCTTTGTTCACAATAGCAAGGAGTTGGAAATAACCTAAGTGCCCATCAACAAATGAATAGATAGAGAAGCTGTGGTATATTCACACGATGGAATACTATGCTGCATTGAAAAACAAGGCACTCATGCAATATTATTCAAAATGGGTGACCCTGGAGGACATTATGCTGAGTGAAGTATCTCAGTCACAAAAGGAAAAATACCGCATGGTGCCAATGTTGTAAAACAGGACTGACGTTGAAGTTGGGAGGAGACTGAGAAAGATAAATAGTGTATACTGCATTGAAACAGATGAGGTAGAAAACTGTTTAAAAGGGATATGTGATTAGGTATTTTTGTCATGACAGGAGCCCAGAGCAAAGACTACATAGTGGAGTGAACCTGGGGGGAGGGATTGTAAAACAATGAAAGAATTTTTTCTTTTACTTTTCAAAGAGGGGAGTGTACTTGGGGGGAGGGGTTGGCAGGGAGAAAAGTGCAACAATGAATGAATGGAAATCCAAAGTCTCTGTACATTTTTATTGACATTAATAATAAAAAAATGAAAATTTCACTTAAAAAATGCAGCCTTCAGTGTGATTGTATCTCAATGCCAAGAAAACAGATTCTTACCAAAGAATAGATAGGCAACATCATAATGGATAGAGAAGAGACTGAAACTGTCAACAACTTCATTTTACTTGCATCCAATATTAACACCCTTGGGACTAACAGTCAGGAAATAAGGAGCCTCTCGAAATGACTGAGGAGTAATGATATAAGTATGAGGACTAAAGTACATCTGATTTAGGCTATGGTCTTTCTCATAATTTTCTATGCAGTTGAGAGCTAGACCATGACTAGGAATGAGAGAAGTATTTATACTTTTGAGCTGTGATGTTGGAGAAGAGCACTGAACATCCATGGACTGCCAAAAGAACAAACAAATGTATCTTGGAGAGGGTGCAGCTGGAGTGCTTTTTGAAGGCAAGGATGATAAGATTTTGCCTCACTTAAGGCATATTGCTAGGAGGAGCTTTTCCTTGGAGAGGGACATGATTCTTGGAAGGGTGGAGAGTAGGTGAAGAAAAGGAAGACCCTCAACCAGATGGATTGATATTGTGACTGCCAAAATGTGCTCTAGTGTGTCAGGAAGTGTGAAGATGGCACAGGATGGCATAGGGTGGTGTTCAACTATGCTGTCCTTAGAGTCACTACGATTTGTACACAACTTCAGAGAACAAACAACAATAATAACGACAACAGTAGGGTAGAACTTAAATCCTATCCTAATCTTATCTCCTTAATATGATAAACAGTTAACCAATGGATAGAAAAGGCATTGTGAACAATAAACCTTTGACACTCATCACAACTGTCAAAATTACAAACAAATCTGTCTTGATGGAAGTGCAATTAGGTCCCTCTTAAAGGATAGTATGGTGAAACTTCTCACAAACTTTGAGCACATTAGCAAGAGGGGCTAGTTTATGGAATAAAGACATCATTCTGGGAAAGGTGGAAGGTCAGAGAAAGAAGGGAAGACTCCCAACAAGATAAATTGACACAGTGATTGTAACAATGAGATAAAATATATCAGACATGATGAATGTTGTGAAGTATAGGTCAGGGTTCATATCTGTTGTTCCCTAGAGTCAATATAAGTTATATTGACTTGATGGCACTTAACAACACAGTATTACAGCTAAAAATATATGTTGCTGTTGTTGTTGTTATGTGCCGTTGAGTTGTGTGCTACTCATAGCAACCCTATGTACAATAGCTCTAACCCCTGCTGTATTCTGTTCCAATTTCACTGTCTCTGACACACCTACCCTGATTACCCCAGTCACTTAATCAATCTACCTCATAGAGGGTCTTGCTCTCCTGAGCTGTTCCTTCCCTCTCCTAAGCATGACGTCCTTCTCCAAGTATTGGTCCTCCTTGAAACTTGTCCAAAGTATGTCAGACGAAGTTTCAGAATCTTTGCCCCCAAGGAGCAGTCTGGTTTAACCCTCTCCCGGTTAAGCCTGTTAATTTTCTTAGCAGTCCATGGTATATTCAATGTTCTTCTCTAACACCACAGCTCCAAGGCATCAATTCTCTTTCTACCCTCCCTACTCATTGTCTAGCTCTCTGATGCATAGCAAGTGATTGCAAGGTCCATGGCCTGTTTTAGGCACATCTTAGTCTTTAGAGTAACATCATTGCTCTTCAGTACTTTGGATAGGTCTCTAGCAGCAGACTTTCCCATCACAATGTATCTTGTAATTTCCTGGTTAATTTCCAAGAGTGTTGACTTTGGAACCAAGCAAACTAAAGTTGTTAACAATCTCAGTCTCTTAACCATCCATCCTATGCTGCCAATTGGCCCAGGGGTGAGAATCTTTGTTTTCTTGATATTGAGCGTCAATCCATACAGAAGGCAGCAGTGCTTGATCTTCTGCAGCAAGCTCTTCAAGTCTTCCTCAGTTTCAGCAAACAAAGTTGTGTCATCTGCATAACAGATTGTTGATAAATCTTCCTCCAATCCTGATGCCACACTTCTTATACAGCCCAGCCTCCTGGATAATCTATTATGCATATAGGTTGAAAAAGTATGAAGATAGGACACATCAGTGGTGTACACCCTTCCCAATTTTGAACCATACAATGTTCCTTGTTCTCTTCTGATGACTGCCTTTTGGACCAAGTATAGGTTTCATACTAGCAAAATCAAGTGTTCTGTGATTAGTTTGCAAATCTTTAATGAAGTGACAACTACTAAACAACTATATTAAAACACGTTTTATAGTTAAAGTGTTTTGTGCTCTTCACTCCCCAAAGGAAAAAGTCATTTCTGTCTAAAGAGATCTGAAAAGCGCATTCAAGAGTTAAAAAGCAAAAATAAAAAACAAAATCCAGCAATATTTAAGAGTATATAAAAAAAGGAACAGCAACAAAAAACAAAATAAAACAAAACAAAAACCCCTAAAACAAAAAACAAACATACAAAAACACCAAAAACCTCACCGTGGCTGAGTCAGGTTTAACTCACAGAAACTCTCTGTTGTGTTTCCAAGGCTGTGTGAATCTTAAAGGGGGAGACTGATCATTTTTTTCCCAAAGATTAACAGATTGATTTGAACCACTGGAGACACATGGTCTTTTGTTAAGCAACACAACATGCTATAGACTGTATGTTGTTAAACTGGTTCTTTAATGTTGAGCAAATATTGATCTAGAGGTATTCCCTTACTTGTGCCATGAAATTTGGAAGATAGCTATCTGGCCAACTAACTAAAAGTGATCTATATTTTTGCCTATTCCAAAGAAAGTTTATCCAACAGAATTCAGAAACTCTTATACAAATTAGATTTTGATAAAAATAATTTTAGGAACAGCTGTAATAGTGTAACAACAAGTCATGGTATGAGAAATATCATTGTTGATGCTAGAGGGATCTCAAGTAAAACAGAACATTTTAGAAAGAGGTTTATTTTATTTTTTGCTTTGGTTGTCTAATCAAGAAATGAATTGTATTCAGAAAGTTGGCTACCAGGGACCTCTCCAGAGTTCTGAAGAGCAATGACATCAGATTGGAAACTAAGGTGCACCTGATGCAGGAAATAGTCTTCATAATTGCTTGCTGTGCATCAGAGAGTTGGACAACAACTAGGGATGACAGAAAGGCAATTGATGTCTTTGAGCTGTGGTACTGGAGAAGAGTGTTGAATATACCATGGACAACTAAGAGAACAAACAGATTTGTCCTGAAAAAGTGAAACGAGGCTGCTCCTTGGAGGCTAGGATTCTGAAGCTTTGTCTGACATACTTTGGACATATTACAAGGAGAGACTCATTTTTGGTAAGGGACATCATACTTGGGAGAGTGGAGAGACAGCACAGGAGAGGAACCCTCGATGAGATGGATTGGTTCAGTCACTCAGTCACTGGGGCAATGAGGTTGGTGTGTCAGAGACAATAAGGTTGGCACAGGAAAGATCAGGGTTTAGGGTTCTTGCACATAGGGTTGCTATGAGTTGCAAGCAATTAGATGGCACATAACAGCAACAAACAATTGAAAGCATTCAACTGTTTGAATAATGACAAATTACAGTAAATATTACAAAGAATGCTAATCCAGAACCTAATTAACTGCCTCTGAAAACTCGCTGAAGAGCCAACCATGGGTCAATTCTGACTCTACGTTACAAAACAACAATAATAACAACAATAACTAATGCATTTGAATCAATGATATTGTGGTGGCAGTTGTTAGAGATTAGTATGACTCAAAGACCATTTTAAACAACAGTCCTGAATCCTGTTCTATCCTCTATCATCCTCACCACCTCTGATGTCTGATACATTAAGCCCAACCCTGTGGTTACTCCAATCGTTGGAATCTTTTGAATACACTCCACCTTTCAAGCATAGTATCATTTTCCAAGAATTAGGATATCATGAATGGAAATACAGTAAGAATATTGAATCCCAGAACACTTAATTGTGCTCATGTGAAATCTACACCTAAACCAAGAGATTGTTATATGAACAGAGTAAGGAAACACTACATGGTCTAAAATTAAGAAAGGACTGTATCTGGGTTGTAGCTTCTCTCCATACTTACGTTCAGCAAATTACTTGAGAAGCTAGAATCTATGAAGAAGAATGTGGGACCAAGATCAGAAGAAGATTCATCAGTAACCTACATTATACAGATGATAGAACCTTGCTTTCCAAAATTAAGGAGGACCTGAAGCATTTGTTGCAGAAAATCAAATAATGCAATCTTCAATATGGATTGCTTTTCAATAAAATAAAAGTTTTTACCACTGGTTCAATGGGCAACATTATGATAGATGGAGAAAGATTGAAGTTGTCAAGAATTTTATCTTACATGCATCCACAACCAATCATCTTATCCAGCAGTCAGGAAATTAGGAGATATTTTGTACTGGGAAATCCTGCTGTAAGGGATATCTCATAATTATTGAGAAACAACGACATCAGTTTGAGGATTAAGGTTCTTCTGGTTCAGGCCATGATTTTTCCAATCACTTCTTATGCATCTAAGAACTAGACAGTGAATAAGTGTGACAGAAGACTAATTGATGTCTTTGAGTTGTGGTGGTGGAGAAGAGTGCAGAATATTACATAGACTGCCAGAAGAATAAACAAAGAAGTATTGGGAAAGTTCAACCAGAGTGTTCCTTAGAAATAAAGATGATATAACTTCATCTCACGTACTTTGGGCATGTTGCTAGAAGGGGGTATTTCTTGGAGAGGGATAGTATGCTTGGGAAGGTAGAAGATGGGGGAAAGAAGAACCTCAACCAGATGTATTGACACAATGACTGCAGCAATGGGTTCAAATGTGTCAGGATGTGTGAGGATAGCACAGGATAGAACAGGGTTCAGGTCTGTTGTTCATAGTGTCACTATAGGCCGTACTAAATTTAAGGGCACCTAACAACATTGACTTGACAGTTTGGCTTTATTTCTAGCTCTTGGCTGAAGGTTAACTGTATATCCTAGAGGCTACTTGCAGTTGTTGGAGAATGAACAATTATTCTTTGTGACAAGGTTTCTCTAAAACGGCCACTCATTCTTCAGGACTACAAGGGAGAAACTGTACATCCACTCAAGAGAGAGTCTAATCAGAGTACTGAATTTTCCATATTCAATATAACAAACAGATATGTCTTGGAGAAGGTACAGCTAGAGTGCTCCTTGTAGGCAAAAAAACCCCAAAGTTTTGTCTTATGTATTTTGTGCATGTTACTAGGAGAGGCTATTTCTTTTAAGAACATCATGCTTGGAAAGGTGGAAGGTCAGCAAAAGAAAGGAAGATTTTAAACCAGATGGGTTGAAAATCCATTGGTGATTGCAGCAAAGGGCTTTGTTAGTCAGAGACAGTGAGGAAGAAACAGAACGTGACAGATTCCAGATCTGTTGCTCCTAGAGTCACTGTGAGTTATGCTTGATTTTACCGTATCCAATCTCAACAACATACAATGTACAAAAGTGCATCAAGTAATGAGAATAGTAGGGCCACAGTGGGATCTGTTAGCCACAGCATATTATGTACTTCTTTTAAGTTGTAATTGTAGTGAAACTTTATAGAAGTTTGAGTTTACATTCATACATTGATTAACATTTTCCTACCTTCCACTTCCCCAATTCACTTTATAATGAACTTCTTGTTCCACATTGTTATTTGCTATACATACAATGCCTAATCCTATATTCAATTCAGATAATCTGGAAGCCCTAATCTACAGTATGAACAGACTTTCAAGATTACTGAAAAGACTACAGTCAGAAGATGATAAAATCAATCTCTATGTACAACGACAAAAAACTTTTCCAACAGGGCAAAAAGGAAACCCACAGACTGGGGAAAAAGATGTGGCAATAACATATCAGATAAGGCACCCATATCTAAAATTTATAGCATACTCCATTACGTCAACAATAAGAGGGTAAACAATTCAATTGCAAAATGGGCACATAGAACTTCACTATAGAAGAAATTCAGATGGCCAATTATTTACTTTTTGCATACTGTGTTATATTTGTTTGTTTGGGGGTTTTTTTGTGTGGATTTTATTTATTTATTTAATTTAATTTAATTTTATTTTACTTGTGAGTAGTCTTTTTGGGGGGGAATAAGTGTAGAAACGACTGCACAGCAGTCAATAGGAACAGCTTGCATCATGCCTCAGAAACTAAAATGTTGCATTTCATTTTCATAGAAGCATAGAAGCATCAGTTGGATTTACCAAGGTTAAACAAGATGACAAAAATCACTAAATCACTGGAGTTATGATTTGAACTGACTTATTTATAATCTTGTTATTTTAATCTGTATTCCAGATTGTGGCACTGACTTGCCCTTAGATACCACCTCATTATCACAACATTCTTAAATCTAAATATAAATTTTCACATTAGTGCTATTTCACTTAATTAGAATAAACACTGAAGAATAGGTTGGGCTCATCTATGGACTAGCTCACATAGCTCTGTTCTAAAACAGACTAGCTTCTGTTCTAAAACTAGAATTGCCTTATCTTTGTGCCAGGTGCCACATTCAATGGTATTCTTACTTATGGACCGAGGGGAAAAAATGTGAAAGGTATTGGACATTTGTCATTGTTCTAAATGTTGTTTGTTTTGTTATTGTTGTTGTTTTATCAGAAAGAATAAATATTAAGCATATCATTCTTTTTAATTATAAATCATAGACTATACCTTAATTGATCCAGTTTTATACCTCTATATAAAAATTTACAAGATGATCTGTCACAGAGATTAGACACTATGATTCCAACCTCCTTTTATGGAAACTTGCTTAATTTGGCAAGTTCCGAGTGAATAATGAATTATATCAGCATAGACAGTTAAAAAAATCAAATTTTCAGTGGATTGGGACAAGAAATATATTTCTTGCTGCTTAAGGCCAGAGGGACTTTGTTTCTTATCCTTCTTCCAAGGTTTACTGAGCTGAATAGCCATTGTATGGAATGTTCCTGGTTACTATGGCAGAGTCTCTGCACAATAGACTGTTCAAGAGAGAAGTGACAGGAGGCATTTACACACATTACTCAATTGTCACTTGGCCCCACCTAAACACAAAGGAGCCATGAGGTACAACTTTACCTCAAGCTGAAAAAGGGAAATGCTCACAAAGCCTGTCCACAAACACCGGGAGATGCGCGGGCTTGACATCGGCTGGATGCAAGAGCCGCGGCCTGGGCAAAGGCCACAAGTTCCACCACACCATCGGGGGCTCTCGCCGCGCCGCCTGGAGGAGACGCAACACCCTGCAGCTGCACCGCTACCACTTAGAGCAGTGTTTGTAAAGCGTGTCCCAAATAAACCATTGAGGACAGCGTCTAAAAAAAAAAAAAAAAAAGGGAAATGCTGGAAAATTTCTGAACACCAATACCGCACAAATAAACCCCTGATTTTTGAACTCCAGGTTAAAAATTCAGGCAATGACTAGTTTCACTCATTATCTTATTAACAAAGAAAGGAAAACACAGAACAATATGTTCGTGGTTAAGTAACAGGAGTGAAATAAAAGGCAGCTTCTTTATTATTAAATAAAGTTATCTTAAAAAAAATAAAGTTATCTTTTACTATGAGTAGTCTGTGAGACGACACTTAACAACAACACCACAACAACCGAGATAGAGCTTTGTTGACTTTGTTGGCAAGAAAGTGATGCTACCAAGCCAAAGGTGGATGATTTTAATCTACGGCCCTCAGGCTTAGTTTTAATTGGTTTTTGGCCTAACATTATTCTAAGTGGTATAGCACTAGTAGGTCCATTTGCTGTACAGAAATAACTCGTGGTTGTTGTGATGCTAAACACTGTGACAATGATGTGTCAAATGTAATAATGGTTACCCATATTGGACAGTGTTTGGTGAACCTCCCTGATTAAAACAAGCTTGAAAGCAGGAGTGGCATCCACTTCCAAAATAGCTTGCCTCCAGAAACTCTATGAAGTTGGAGAAACAATGAAAGTTATATATATGTTCAGGTCTTTCATTCAGAGGGTCACTATGATTCATCTACAACTCCACAGTACTTAACCAAAACAACGACAACAATCTTTTACTAAATAAAAAGTTAAAAACAAATATGCTGTTGTTACTGTCATGAACTGCAACCCTATCAGCTTCTGACTCATGGTTACAACATACAATTTACTGAACAGATAGTGGCCTGCATCATCTCCATAACCAATAACACTTGCATAGTCATGAGTCACAGGGTTTTTTGTACCATTTTGGAAATAGATAATCAGGCTTTTCTTCTTAGTCTTCCTCTGGAAGATTTGCTAAGACTTGTTTGGCATCATAGCAATGCATAAGTCAGCCCTGAGGGACAGGTGGTGGCTATGCATGAAGTTCATTGGCCAATAGTGAAAATGAGGTTTTGAAATGGAGAGTAAAAAGTCTATTGCTGAATTGCTAACATGTCATTAAAGGTAAATATAGTTTCCAGAAATAAATCCAGTTGATTTTGTAGCAGTGACCTCTAGAATATGAATGCAAATCTCCCTTAGTTTCAGAAGGCATTATGAAGAAATAAATGCACAGCATGACTCAGAATTCTAAACATTTTCTCCTAAATAGAAATCAGATAGAGAGTCACAAAGACTAAAAATAAATTGTTTCTATCCAAATATCATAAACACTTCAGACATGGACAGTGTTCATCTTTTAAATTATTGTGACACTTAACAGCACTAAGATAGTTTGGTGAGAGTTTGTCTTCAAAGTGAGTTTTTTAAATTTAACTACTTACTAGCTGTAGGATTAGTCTGAAAACATTATCTGCTTAATGAAACTTTATATATAATATTTAAAATAATTGTTTTCAGCATCTAGAATTTTCACAAAAGCAATCAAGTTTGTGATTGTAAAGGCTTCAGTCCTGTCTGAGAACCTACTCTTCACAACTGGTGTAACAGTTAAAGTAGACAAATCGGTCAGCCTTACGCACTAATATTTTTGGAATCCATTCTTTTCAGATATTGCATTTTAGTATTTCTAGGCATCTGTATGTTGCTAGAATACCTACACAATTTGCAAAAGCTTTGTTTGAAACTGCTGTGTACCTTGTCTAAAAGGCCAGTTGGGATGCCAGAAATAGTATCAGCTCTATTTATGTCTTTGGAGTAATTACAGTGGAATTTAAAGACTTAGTTTATAGATCTAAGAGGAAGATCTTCTGTGTACTCTAAAACGATGAATCCTTTCCAGACAACGTCTCATTTGGCTCAAGAAGTTAGGAAAGCTTTTCTTAATGTTCGCCAAAGCTGTTTTTTAGCAAGACTTGGGTGGGATTTTTTCTGTTAATAACCAAATTTTTTTTAAAAAAGCACATTGATTTTAATATCTGCAAGGTTAAAGGTACCACTTAGTTGTAATTATGAAACTATGAATCAATTTTAAAGCTTTGCTTTCAAGGATAAAAGTAGATATTGAGACAAATGCTTGCTATCTTTTTTTTAAATGGTAGAAAATATGCTAACCAATTTCCTGATGGCTTTGCCTGGTGAACTTGACTTTTGTTTAGCTAATATCTTTTTGGAATGCATCTCTGTTTTTTCCTACTATTGCCCTGCCTCTTACGAGAGGCCAGTTGTGCATGTGCTCAAAGAGAGAAAGCAGTGTGTGTGGTCAGTGTGCTGGCCTTTCACTTACTGGACATAAGCTGGATTCTGTTCTAAAGTGGGATGCTAAATGATGATGAAAATGATAATGGACCATGAGGGAGATCACAGGACTGCATAGTTTTTGGATAAGGAATGAATGATCATTTTCTTGTAGAGATGTAATGCTGCCCCATCATCTCTTAACTGTGGGAATGAAACCCCATTTCTTCAAGTATGTTCTGGTTTATAAAAAAGCTTTTAAAAAGCTTGTTTTTCAGTGACCTTCAGAAAGATCAAGAAAAATCTGATTGACTCTTCAGTCCTTACCTTTTCTTAAACTTCCATATGTGTTCAAGTGATATTCTTGCTATAATAAAGTTATAGTGAATTTTAAACATTGAATATTTATTCTTACTTCAGATTATTTTATCCTAGAAATTGCAACAGTGAATAAATTAAACATAGCATTGGTCCCACTGAGTGCTTTCTTAGCATTTGTTTAATAATTACTAGAATATTTTAAACTGAATCAAAGAAGTCACATATTTTTCCCAAGATTATAAAACAAGCAAATGATCATTCAAGTCCAAGTTCATCTCATTTCCTATACTATCATCTCTTTCCCCCATAATACAGAAATCAATAAGGTTTTGAAATGTAAAAAGATAAAATTCTCCCAAGGGAGTTCTCATGGTGTAGTCTATAATGAGCTGTGCTGCTAACCCACAGGCTACATATCTCTAAGGATTCCAATCTCTTAACCGCTTCATGAAGGAAAGATGGATGGTATCTTTCTGTTATGATTTACAGCCTTAGAAATCGGTTGCTATGAGTTAGAACTGACACTATGAACTGGATTTTTTTAGAACATTGTCATTGGCTGTATTACAAAAATTGAAGACTTGATACTTAATGTGATTGTTTTAGTCCACCACCAATTTGCTTTAGCTGGAAAATACATTTCCAAAAATCCTCTCTCATCTATTGCTCCATAGAAGAGTTGGCCAGAAGAAGGGGTAGGGAGGAAATGTCATAAAGTCACTTCACCCTTAATGCATAAAGATCCTGTGTGTCAGAGTAGAACGTCACTCCATAGGGTCTTCAATGGCTGATGTTGTCGAAGTAGGTTTTTGTGACAGCTGGACCTTTCTTTTGAAGCAACTTTGAACCTCCAGTCTTTCGTTAGCAACTGAGTGTGTTACTAGCCACACCGTCCAGGGACTCCTGTCCAGAAGAGAAACTAGTGCCAAATTCAAGAGGCAAAGATGAAGCAGGAGCCATGCTATTCTAAAGGGATGCCCATAGTCCAATACGACACAAAAGTGCCCAGCTTCCCAGAGTAGGGTCCAGTTTCTCATCTCCACTCTACAGGTAACATTCTTTCTCAATGCAGAGTCAACCAACAGAGCACTATCAGAGAGTGCTTTCCTGTGTATTCACAAAAGCTATACATTCACAAAAGCTTTCTGGATCTCTCAGCAAGCATTCCCTTCAAGGTAGAGTGCTCTTACTTATCCAGAGTTCCTTGAAAAATCCTTCTTATCTGCCATACCATGTCCAGTCCAGTGGACTGCAGGTACTTTCCTCTTGTCTGCCAACAGTTCCTTCCACACTGTATCTCCCCAGGTCTTCTCAGAATTATTTAATGTTAAATTTCTTTTTAAAATGTTTTATCTCATTGTGCTGCAGTGATTTATTTAATATGGCTTTCATAGTCATAGTCTTTATTGTTATGTGCTAGCAACACACACACACACACACACACACACACACACACACACAACAGAGGTGACTACGACTCATGGAAATACTATGAATAACATTTCAGAAATCTGCCCTACCTTGCACAGTCTTTTCTTTGCTCAAGCCCACTGACACTATGTCAATTCACCTCATTAAGGACCTTCCTCTATTTCATTAGCATCTTACCTTTCTCACAATGAGATTTATTTCCAAGAATTAAACTCTCCTGATAATATGTCCAAAGTTTGAGAGTTGAAGTTTCACCTTACTTGGCTCTAAGAACACCCTGGTTGTACTTTTTCCAAGGTAGATTTTTTTTTTCATTTCACAGTCTATGCTATATTCAATTTTCATTGCCAATACCACAATTCAAAAGCATCAATTACCAATAGGCATTACTATTAAAAGTAATAATGTACTAATATCCATCATAATAGATGAAGAAAAGATTGAAGTTCAAAGATTTCATTTTACCTGTATCCACAATCAACAATTCGTAGTAGCAGCAGTCAAGAACTCAAAAGACCTGTTGCCTTGGGAAAATCTCCTGGAAGGGACCTCTTTAAGGTATTAAAGAGTGGAGATGTCATTTTAAGGATGAGGATGAGTCTGTTACAGAGTTCATATTTTCAACAGCTTCTTATTCACCTGAATGCTGGACAACAAATGAGGGAGACAGAAGAAGAATTGAGGCTAATACGTGAAGCTGTTGGATTCTGCGAGGTGAATTTATTGTTTTGGTTGTTGGCTGGGTGTGGACTGTTTGGTTGTTTTTTATTTCATTCATTTCATAGAGCTGATTTGGTTTATTGGATTTAGCTAACAACGAGGTATGGGCTGAAAGCCTCTTGTTTAGAGCAACTAGGACCTGGTGGGAAGGTCTTGAATTTAAAAGTTGGTTGGTATCTCAGGCCTGGTGTTAATTTTGCTTGAGACAAACATTCTTCTAAGTGGGAAAGCACTGGTCTGTCAATTCGCTGTACTGAGGTAACTTGGGGTTGCTGTGATGCTGAATGAGGTGTCACTGGTATGCCAAATGCCATAATGGTTATCCATGGTGGACAGTGTTTGATGGAGCTCCCAAATTGAGACAGGCTTAGAAGCAGGAGTGGCATCCACTTTCTAAGGAGTGGCATCCACTTCCTAAACAACGTGCCTCTGGAAACTCTATGTTCTTTGATAAATGTCGATAGTTACAAAAATGCTTCAGGTCTTTTGCTATCACTATGAGTAGTACCCGACTCCACAGCAATCAATAACAATAACATTTATATTTTTATAATGGTTTCCTTACAAAGTTCACATACATTGTATTTCACACTACTGTTCATTCATATTGTATTTCATACACTCATTCTCATGCATTGTGCTTTATAAAATTAATCACCAATGGACACTGTCCATCATTACCTTGTCTTTTCACTTACATCCTTCCAGTTTCCTTCAGCCTTCACCCTCCACCCAGAATAGGTCACTTTTAACATCTTTTTAGGCTTAAAATGTGGCCAGGTGTAAAGAGGAGTCTCACTACCACCAAGAAAGAAAAGCCAGAAAGGAACAGAGGGTGAACTGAGTATTCTTACATGGAGAACTTTTTAGATCCAGAAGACAAAGACAGAGCTATAACGTTGGAGAAAAGACATGGTAGCGGTGGAACCAGAAGACAGATAAGACACTCATAGGAAACAAGACATAGAGTTAGTAAGCATTTGAGCAGAAGACTTGCTAGCAGAGTAGATCATCTCTAAGAATTTGATGAATATTCATTGACCCACAGAGCTGAGACTCTTCAGGTTGAGGTTCACTGATGGGGCAAATGCCTCTGGGCACCTAAAAGCAGAGCTCAAGCCACTTTGCAACACTTGCCCAAGCAGGGCAGAGATCATATGAAGGCTAGCTAGAGGCTAGCCTACAAACACTACTGAGAAGAGTTTGTCTGGATCACACAATTTTATCGTAAGTATTCTTGAACCTGAATAGTACATAGTAATTCACTAACAAGCCACATAACTGTATAATCTTTGGGTTTTATATGGTCATTTTGACAAATTATGAAGCTAAGCAGAAAAGTAGAAGATTCACTCAGGACAGTTTGTGCTAGAAGTGGTAGGAAAACTGTTCAGTGAAGGCAGGTCTGATCTTTGCCTCAGATCAATCAGACTTTGGCTGATGAAGCTTATGCAAATTCTTTTTCTTCATGAACCTAAAGGAAGTTAGAAGCCTCAACCATCTCTGGTGCCCTAGTAGCAAGAAACTGTACTGAAATCCAAAGGAACATAGGTCATGCCCACCAGCTAAAGAAAGATGGGCAAATTTCCTCCCACGAGATTAACTGTCCCCGAAAAGCACCAGAGGATCAGCTGTGGGTCAGTTCTGACACTACAGTAGACAACAACAATGTATAGGGCAGTTCTGCTTCCCTCACAAAATCTTTTCTGATTTCTCCATTTGTTGGCACAAGCCCAGTAATCACTGAAGGAAAATTGATTCAAATATAGCTCATCTTGGTTCAGGAAAATTCTTGTACCATTTTGGCTTGTCAAACGGATTCTCAGTTTGATTAATCATATTACATGTCCTTAATCAGCAACAAAACCTTGAAATCTTGCTAGAGAATATAACACTCTCTATTCAACTTTTATTAAAAACTCTATTAAGAATATTCAAGTAATACAGGTTTACCTCTGCCTCAAGGGGTTTTAAATTGTCTTCCTCTGAAAAGAGTTTTAAATTGAGGGTTTCAAGTCACAGAGAATTGCACTTGCTTGAAAAGGATTTTAAATATATTTGAATTAGTAACTAATGTTTAAAAAATGGAAAATTTCACTTGAAAATTTGGATTTCCAATTTCTTTGGGAGGAAAAAGAAAAGAAAAAGATTTGATGTCACCGGGCTCACATTCTTAAGTGAAAAGATATGCTTCATTTTGTTTCTTTAAATGACTGAGCCTTTGAATGGTGTAGTTTTGCAACTGGAGTATGGTCCTTAAACTATACTGACTTATGCTCTAAAGAAAAGCTATGAAAAGAAAATTCCATTGATTTATTCCAAGGATGTTGAGGACAATGTCACTTTATCACTAATCTTCAGGAGGTCAGATGTAGAATAGAGAAGTACATTATTGGAATTTAATGTCAAGGTCATGTCTAGTCTTCTCTCATGTTTGTTAGCATTTTGCCATAGCTGATAGGCTAGTGTTTCCCCTTGATCTGAGGCCCTAACTACAGATTACTGTACTCTTTGGCTGTTTGCATACTGGGTCAAGTTCAACAGACACAGCTCTCAGCATTACACAGAATATTCCCTAGTTCAAGTTCACATTGTTTGTCTTGCAGGTTTGTTCCAACCTTGGCTCAGGGCTAAAGCACTTACTCCCATAAATGTATGATTTGCAACAGTGTTGACTTTTGTTTTGCTTTTCCTGTTTGTCATATCTTGCAATGCTTCATTTCTGTTAAGAATATTTGGCAACTTTGTTGAAACAGGCTGGCTGTCTGAAATCAAAAATTTAAAAGTTTCATTTAGTTTGATTATTCTCAAAAGAAAAAAAAAAGGGCAGGGGGAGATGCCTTTCAGCATAAATTTTCACTTTCTCATTGTGGAAGGTCTTTTAGTTAGCTATTTTATTTAATAAATTTAGCTCTGATGAACCTTAGAGCTTCACATATTTAAGTGGTTAAAACAATGTCGCCACAAAGATCAAACATAATAATATCAGCTATTATTACTTTATACATTATCTAAGTTATGTTCATAATCAAATTTGGCTGTCTTCTGACATCCAGGAAGTTCTAAGGGAAACGTATGACTGGATTTTAGTTATCTTTAATGAATTATACTTACATATAATTGGTATAGGAGGCAATGATGTTTCAGAGGTAGAGTTTTCACCTTCCACTTGGGAGACCAAGATTCAGTTACTCGCACATTATGCACAGCCAGCACCCATCTGTCAATGGTAGTTTATGGATTACTTTTTTAGCTTAACAGGATTCATTCAGTTGATACCTCCAGATGAAGACTGGCAAGGATGAAACGTCTTCTGAAATCATATCACAATGATCTTATCCGTATTGAGTATGAGTTTGGCTGAGGATCAGACAGCATTTTATTCAGTCCTACATAGTATCTCCCTGAATGAAGGGCTGCCTCAGATCAAACTACTTCAAACTACTATGATCTACAGATATTTCATAGGAAGCTAACAAAAGCAACATAACTTCTCTATCTGCTGTCCCATGTATAATTTTTCTGTGTTATGCAGATGACACAATCTTGCTCACTGAAACTGAGGAGGACCTCATGCACTTACTTCAGAGGGTCAAGGACTGCAGCCTTCAGTATGGACTGAGGCTCAATGTCAAGAAGACAAAGACTTTCACCACTGGACCAATCGGTAGCATAAGGATGGATGGTGAAGACATTGAGATTGTTCACAGCTTCAGTTTGCTGGGCTCCACGGTCAACACTCTCAGCACCAGCAGCCAGGAAATAAAAACAACAACAACAACAACATTGAGATTGGAAAGTCTGCTGTTACGGACCTCTCTAAAGTACTCAAAAGCAACAGTGTCTCTCTGGAAACTAACGTCCACCTGATACAGGCCATGGTTTTTGCAATCACTTGTTATGCATCAGAGACTTGGATAGAAGGAGAATTGACGCCTTTGAGCTGTGGGGCTGGAGAAGAGTATTGAATGTACCATGGACTGCCAAGAAAACAAACAGATTCATCTTAGAGAGGGTTAAACCAGGCTACTCCTTGGAGGCAAGGATTCTGGGGCTTCATCTGTCATACTTTGGACATGTTGTAAGGAGAGACAGGTCTTTGGAGAGGGACATCATGCTGGGTAGAGTAGAGTAGAGGGACAGCGCAGGAGGGGAAGACCCTCTATGAGGTGGATTGATTCAGTGACTGGGGTAATCGGGATGGGTGTGTCAGAGGCAATGTGATTGGCACAGGATAGAGCAGGGTTTAGGGCTGTTGTACATAGGGTCTCTATGAGTCACAAACAACTCGACGGCACATAACAACAACAACAACAACATATTTCTGACCACTTATTCCTCTCTTTTCTACTTTACCAATTTTATTCATTGTTTTGTTTTATAATGTATTGTGAAATGAATGAAGAAAGATAGAGTAATTGATATTTTTATAGCCTGAAACCAGGATTAGAGCTAGTCTCCTAATGATGTTTCAATAGTTATTTAAAAAAAAAAAAATGAGATTCAAGTTTTAATCTAGCATCAGAAAAAATTATCTAAAAATACAGATTTAGTATACAACTTTCCCCAAATTGTCACTGAGTCAGAACCAACTCATAGCTGAGCCTCCTGCTGGTTTTTTGAGAAATAAATCATACAAGATCAGATTGCTCATCTTTCTTCCATGGAGCAATTGGTAAATTTGAATTAGCAGTAAAGCATCGCCTTTAGATTAGCAAGACAACTCCTTATGATCTATGTCATCAAGTCTTTAAAACAAAATTTCCTCAAAGAAGAAACAAAAATACAGTAGCACATCACTGAGTATGTTTTTCAATGAGATTTTGGCCTATTGCTTTGTTTGTATATATTAATGTTCTTTAAAATTTCCATCTGGCCAGATTTGTCTGTTAAGGTAGAGTTCTTGCTGTTTCTTTGACTCTATCTCAGGGACCTCTGCAAATTGTTGAGAAACAGTGATGTCAGTGTGAGGACTAAGGTGTGCCTGATTCATGCCATCATCTTTTCCATTACATTCAATGCATCTGAGAGCTGGACAATGAACAAGAATAACAGAAGAAGAATTGATGCTTTTGAGCTGTAGTATTGGAGAAGAGTGTCAAATCTCTTATAGACATCCAAAAGAACACACAAATATGTCTTAGAGAAAGTGCAGCCATCATGCTCCTTGGAGGCAAATATGATAAAGCACCATCTCACATACTTTGGGCATGTTACAAGAAGAGGCTTTTCTTGCAGAAGGACATCATGCTTAGAATGTTGAAGAGTCAGTGATAGAGAGGAAGAACCTCAACTTGATAGATTGACACAGTGACTGATGCAATGGGTTCTAGTGTGTCAGGAAGAATGAGGGTGGCACAGAAAGAATAGGGTTCAGATCTATTGCTCATAAGGTTGCTATGTGTTCTATTCAACTCAATGACATCTAACAACATAGTGATCCATGGATGTCCAAGTTGAACTTTGCTCCACAGGATTTCAACAGTTAGCTTTTCGAAGCTGATTGCCAGGTTTTTCTTCCAAAGTATTTCTAGCTAAGCTCATATTTTTTACCCTTTCAGTTAGCAATGAAGCACAAGAAGTTTTTCCACTACTCAGAGACACTAGGTAAAAAGAGGAAGAGACCAAAGATAAGTGCAAATGAGAATATTTCTCCCAAGTCTTCAAACTGTGGTTCATAGAAGGCTTTGATTTATTTTAAAGACCATTTGGGGGCAGACATGCACAATGAGGACATGATTCCAAATAAAAAAGAGAAAGTTTGAAACTTGAGAAGAAACATAAAAAAGCTAAATTCATTTGGCTCTGCTTCTTGTAAACAGCACAAAGTCCACTTAAGCTCTTTGCTGACCTGAGAGCACATTTGGGTTGAAGGGTTGTGTGGGTTTTTTGCTTTGGTTTTTTTTTTTAAATTTTTTTCTTTTCTTTTTCCTTTTTTGTAGTAAGTACATTTGTAAGTTTACTAACTTTTTGGCTTTCTTTCATTTTGCCCCTGGAGAATCTTAGTCTTGCTATACATTGTACTTCCTTCACATTTTCATTTCCTTAATCCTGTCAATAAATATCTTTTGAGTCCTGTAGTGATAGGAATTAAGGATACAGGGAATTACAAAATAGGTAAGGACTTGCCTTGATGAGATAGGGAAAAGAAAATAAAACAATAAAAATGTTAAGGTAAATAAATACAAGTAGTATGTTGAAATCTATATGGCAGAGTAACTAGTAGAGATGTTTATAATATATAATGTATGAATTTAAGGGTTGTTTGTTGTTGTTGTTGTTATGTGCCGTCGAGTCGCTTGCGACTCATAGCGACCCTATGTACAACAGCCCTAAACACCGCTCCATCCTGTGCCAATCGCACTGTCTCTGACACACCCATCCCAATTATCCCAGTCACTGAATCAATCGACCTCATAGCTGTCCCTCCACCCTCCCAAGCATGATGTCCCTCTCTAAGGACTGGTCTCTTCTCACAACATGTCCAAAGTATGTTAGACGGAGCCTCAGAATAATCATAAAGGAACACATGTGGTGATACTCTTTAGGTTACAGTGAACTACTTAATATGGTTCTCTTAGCCAAACTAAATCCAATGTTAATAATCAATCTCAACACACAATGATCCTGTAGGGTACACTCAAACTACCCATAGTATTTCCAAGGTTTTTACTGGCAATCGAAGTTGATCAACTAAACTTTCTTTTTAGAATGTCTGGATTAGCAACCAAACATCTTAACCACAGAGCCACCATTCTACTCTTGAAGGCATGATCTATACTGAAAAAAAAAA
>NW_006399809.1:1124534-1131896 GCF_000299155.1 Elephantulus edwardii | reverse complement strand
TGCTCTAGGCCTTATATCTGGCTCTTTATCCTCTGATCTCAAGTTCTTGCAATTTGAGCTACAAGTCTACTATCTGACTTGATTTCTCTGATTCCACATAGCCTTAAGCAGCTTGTCATATGACTGGCTGATTTGTGTTCACCAGCCCTAGGAATCACATGAGTGAGGAGAACCTTTCAGTCTTAATCCTGTCTTTTCCCTTGGGACTTGTCTGTATCCACAAATATTTGAATAATTTTCCTAACAACTCATGGACTTTGTAAAGTGTTGAAGTTAATTACACAACTCTAAGGTAGGAAGTCAATGAAGCTGGAAAAAGAATAAAGAAAAACGGAGAATCTAGCCTTTGAATTTGATATTGTCAAAGAATTGATTATACCATGAAATGCAAAAAGAATAAATAAAGTTGTTTTGGAAAAAGTATAGTCAGAATATTCCTCTGAAGCAGAGAAAGTATGGTGAAACTGTGTCTGACACACTTTAACATGTTTTCAGGATGGACCAGTTCCTAGAGAAAGGCATCACTATATTTGATTGATCACTGTCTTGAAAGAAAACAGATGGGATCAAGGGCAATGCTGAAGATTTTGGCATTGAACAAGAGACAGGGCATTTTATCCTTTGACCATAGAGACCAAGAGATAAAATAGGAACAGATGGAGATTAATATCTATGTGGAGACAATAGGTAGGAGGTTGAAGTGCTTCATGTCTGATGATATAAATGTGGCCAATGAAGCAGGAGTCAAAACTGTGTTCTCAAGAGTGAGGCTGTGAGATTAGATGAAAGATTCAGAAGTGGTGAAGATATGGAGATGGCTTGTACAGAGTTAGAATGAGAGCCAGCTTAGGTCAAATTCAAATAATGGTAAATCAAATTGAAGATATTCATTGTGAGGCTGGAAGCCATAACTAAGGTGAGATGGCAATCTTTCCCATTATATTATTCTCATGAGAAGGCTTCAAAAACGTGGGAAGAGAAAAGGTGTAACAAAAATTTTTCCTGACAGACATATTAGGAATTTGGAGGGAGTCTGGGATTAAGAGTGGGAAGCTTGGAAAAATAGCAGCTCTGGATATCACTATTTCACATGGTGTGGATCAGGAAAGAGAGAAGCCTGGAAGACTGAGCAGTCACTGAGAACTGAGAGATACCCTGATGGAGGGTCTCTATGAGATGAAGAGCAGTATAGTGGGAAAAGAACATTAAATATTTATGATATGCCAGAGAATGAAAACAAGTGCTCTAGAGCTATTACTTCATGCTTTCCCATAAATATTGCTGAAATTAAATCAATTAAACTAGGAAACCACTGAAGACCAAAGAAGTTTCCTGAGGTAATAATGGCTACCTAGGGTGTTCAGATGATTACATTGTTTAATGCGGGTGGCAAGTGCTGATTTCTAGGCAACAAACAATGCTAGCTAAAGACAGATTCTAAAGTTAATTTGTTTATTCAGTTTTTCTCTAAAAAATTGAAAGGCATGAGCAGTACATCTTTACGATATTCCAAAAGTATGTAAGTCTCCCTCTGGCAAGCACCATGAACAGGCAAGAAAAGAAGTCAGTGTTAAATTTAAGTTTGAGTAGCAGCAAGCAGTTCAGTGGTAAAATTTTGTCATTTGTCTGAGTTTCAGGTTTGATTCATGACCAACGCACATCATAAAGAGTCAATATTTGTCTGTCAGTAAAGACTTGAATGTTGCTAAGGCAGAACAGTTTTAATTGAAGCTTCTAGGTTTAGACAGAGCAGGAAGAAGGCCAGGGAGCTCTGGAAGTCTAGTGGCAAGAAGTTGCTCTGTAATACCAAAAGGAAGTGGTTCAATGCCACCAGCCACTTCTTTGGGAAAAGGATAGACAATCTCCACCCGTGTGATCATCTGCCTCTGAAAACTCACCAGAGAGTCAGATATGAGCCAGTTTTGACTGTACAGGACACAACAACAGGAAGAAAGCAAATTATATTCTTCTAAATGTCATTTCATGAACTCCTATACATTTAAACATTTTGATTGACAGTCAGTCATAAAACAGAGCAGAAGTGCACAGCTTTTTTCATTTCCCCCCCTCCCCCTATGGTATATGGGTTTGCTGTGAATGGGAAGTTGACTTAATGACAGCTAACAACAACAATTAAGCTTAAACTTGGGAAGGCTTTTTTTTTTAATAGGCAAATAAGTCGTATACATATACTTGTGAGTAATCAATAATGAGGGGATTTTCATGGCTTAATAGTAAGGAATCGAACTGCTAACCCGTAGAAATATGATTCAAATCCACCAGATGCTCTGTAGAAGAAAGTTGGACAATCTCCTACTGTGATATTTACTACCTTTGAAAATCTGTTCTAAGGTCACAAAGAGTTGGTTCTATCTTGAGAATACACAGCTACAACAATCAATATGGAGCACATATTTGAAGGATATAATATCCTAAAAGTGTAAGATTTATAAGGCTAATTTAAGCTGCAGTTGTTAAGTGCCGTCAAGTCATGTGTGACTCAGAGACCCTATTAACACGTTGCTACATATTTTTTAAATTGACGACCATGCTTAGAAACACATTTGCCATCATTTGTGGCAACGTGTTAAAAAGATATGACCCCTGTTCTATCCTGTGCCATCCTAACACTTTCTGATACAAAAGAACCCATTGCAGCAGTCATCCAGCAGTCATCATGTCAATCCACCTGGTCAAAGGTTTTTTTTCCTTCACCAGCCCTCTACCCTTCCCAGAATCATATTCCTTTTCAAGGAATAGCCCCTTCTAGCAGCATGTCCACAGTATGTGAGGTGAAGCCTCATCATTCTTCCCTTCAAAGAGCACTCTGGCTGCACTCTTTCCAAGGCATCTGTTTTTTCTCTTGGCCATCCATGGCATACTCAGTGCTCTTCTCCAACACCACAGAGCACAGGTAACACTTCTTTTTCTGTCATCCTTATTCATTGTCCAGCTCTCAGATGCATAGTAAGTAATTGAAAAGACTATGGCCTAAATCAGACACACCTTAGTCCTCAAACTGAGATCACTATTCCTCAATAAATTGGAGAGTTCTTTAACTGCAGATTTTCCCAGTGCAATGCATCTCCTTATTTCCTGACTGCTTGTGTCAAGGATGTTAATTGTGTAGCCAAGCTAGATGATGCTATTGATGGTTTCACTCTCCTCTCCAGCCATAATGATGCTGCTTATTGGTCCAGTGGCAAGAATCTTTGTTTTCTTGACATTGGGATCCATACCAAAAGGCTGCATTCCTTTAGATTCCTTTAGAAACGGAAATATTGGTGACTTTATGATAAGGAGTTCCACTTCCAACCAGAACCATGCACACGGTTTGCATCCACTAGCTTGTGCCACAAGAGAAAGATGAACAATCTTTTCCCATGTGATTTACTGCCTCTGAAAACCCATTAGAGGGCCAGCTGAGTTATTTCTGACTTGATGATACACAACAACAAGAAAATAATGACAGTAAAGCTCTCTGCATTATTTTCCCCCCACAACTTCCTAGATTTTAACTTCTCCTAAAGACAGTAAATTGTCATCGAGGTATATTTATCTTTACTTATTCAAACATCAGACAACAGAAAATAAAAATATTATACATATTTCGTTAACATCTTATTTTGCAAGGAAGTTGCAAAAACTTTCAAATCAAAAGGAAATATGGAAAATGCTGTATGTTTATGTGAAGATGATTTTCTGAATGTCCCATTACTTTACCAGGAAGAATATTTTTTTATTATATCTCTAGCTAATTCCTCTCCTATTACTAATTTGCAGTCACATGTTATATTTCCAAAGGACTAGAAGTTTGAAAATGGAATTTATCTTCCCTCAATCACAGTCCCACAGACAAACTCTCCAAATCTAAGATCAAAGCACAAATTATATGAGGAGCAGTCATGGGTTCCCTTGTGGTCCCTTACACTTGATATTACCTAACACATAAGGCTTTGGATTAAAGGGACTTTGCTGCTGTTGTGTATCTTCAAGTAGGACCCAACCCATAGCTGACCCTCTGGTGGATTTTCAGAAGCAGTTAACAGCATAGGGGAAGATTGCCTGTCCTTATCCCTTTGAACAGCTGGTGAATTCCAACCATGTGCCTTTGAGATGCAGCGCAGCTTTTTGCCACATTTCTTAGAGAACATGAGCATCCCAAATGTAACTGAGATGTCACAGACATCTCCAGCTATTTTAAAAAATGTTTTTCTACTTCGCCAAATCTAAACCATTCTCTGTCATTTACTTCTTGCCTTAATTTTTTAAACCCCTGGGTATTTTTAAAGAAAATCTTATCCATATGTTTTTGGTTCATTTACACTTGATCATTATAAGCTTGTTTTGTAAGAGTTGTTTGATGTCCAAAAAGGTTGGTTTTTGGTGTGTGTTTTTTTCTAAGCTCTTTTTATAAGTTAGTTAAAGTTAGTCTTTCTTCCCTTTTGCTCTTGTCCTATCCCACACTTGGGAAAGAAACCAAAAACACCCGAAACATAGAAAATTTAGTTGGGAACAAATAATTTTTAAACTTAAAGATATATAGCTTAATAAGTCTGCAGCTCACATACATCAATTTGTTCAAAACCTGTGTGTGGATTTGAATACCAAAATCAAAAATAAGACATTTAGTAATTTTTATTAATGATTTTTAATGCAACATACGTATTTTACAGCATATTATTTCCTTTTAATTTCCCCATATTCTTTGATTGCCACAGATTTTCCTCCCTGTCCATCATGCCCTCCCAGTTCATTTTTCTATTTGAAGAAAAAAAATTATTTCATTGTTATCCAATTCTCCCAGTCCATAGTCTACTTTAATATGCATTTCTTTTTCTGTAATCTTGTCATAAAAACAATACCTAATTCTATATTCTTTTTAAACAATTCTCTCTCTCATCTGTTTCAATGCAGTATATATTATTTATCCCCTCTTTTCTTAGTCCTTACAGACTCGGGTACACTATTCAAAGTCTATTTATAATTCCCTCATCCTACGTGCTTCACAATCCATGTATCACAATCCATATCATGTAGTTTCCATAGCTTCTTTCTTGTCCCTATTTTCTCCAACAACATCCTCTAATATGCAGATTTCATAGTACCCTTGTTGTTGTTAGGTGTTATCAAGTTGACTACAATTGATAGTGACCTTATGAACAACATATCTCAATATTGCTCTACTTCATGCCATCAGAACTTGCGGAAATGTATTCAAAAGGGATAATGCTAGATATTTACCTCATTGCTGTCAAGTCAGAATTAACTCAGATGATCCACCAACAGGTTTTCTGAGACTGTAGATTGCATGGGAGAATGTCTCTGAGGCGACATTGGTAGATTCAAAAACACCAGAAATGTGTGAAGTTTAATTTAATCGTGCAACTACCTACAGACTAGAGCTTCCACTAATAGATTTTGCAGTAATAGTTTTGATTGTTGCTGTTGTGTGCCATTGAGTTGCCTGTAACTCACAGCAAGCTTATGCACAATAACTCTGAACTCTGTCCTATCCTGAACCAGTCTTGCTGCCTCTGACATACATAACTTCATTATCCCAGTCACTGTATCAAATCATCTCATCCAGGATCTTCCTTTCTTGCTCTGTCCCTCCACCCTTCCAATTATGATATGTTGTTCATGTGAAGTGAAGTTTTAAAATCCTTGTCTCTAAGAAACAACTTGATTTTACCATTTCTGGGACAAACCTGTATCTTCTCTTGACATTCCTTGGAATGTTCACAACTCTTCTCCAAAACCACAACTAATAGGCGCTGATCCTTCTTCTGCCATCTTTAGACATTATCTAGCTGTCTGATACAAAGCAAGTAATTTGCAAAGATAAAAGCCTGTATGAGACACACCTTAGTATCCAGATTATCATCATTGCTCTTTAGAACTCTGGACAGCTGATTTTTCCCAGTGCAATTCATCTTTTGATTTCTTAATTGTTGGTGCCAAGATTGTGGGGCCAGCAAGCTGAAATTGCTGACAATCTTTCTCATCTTGACGTTGATCTTCATTCAATCCAGATTGAAGAATACAGTCATAAATCTTCTGCAGCAAACACTTCATGCCCTTCTCATTTGGGGCAAAACAATGTGTGTCAGCCACATATTTCAGGTTGTAAGTGAGTCTTCCCTCAATTCTGATGCCATGTTCATAGTAAATTTTCTTTTTTATACAACATAAGTTGTTGTGGTTCTTGTTGTTATTTGCCGCTCATGACACATAGAGACCCCATGCGCAACAGCTCTGAAGCATGCCTTGTCCAGAGCCATGTTCACTGACTCAGACACACCTACTTGCATTGCCCTAGTATCAATCTATCTTATTTGTCTGTGGCCTTCATTTCCTGCTCTGTTCCTCCTACCTGTTGAGAATCCTTCAAAGATCTGTCCCTCTTGGCCATAGGCCCAAATTGTTGTTGTTGTTATGTGCCATCGAGTCACCTGAGACTCATAGCGACCTTATGTACAACAGCCCTAAACTCTGCTCTCTCCTGTGCCAATCACACTGTCTCTGACACTCCCATCCCAATTATCCCAGTCACTGAATCAATCCACCTCACAGAGGGCCTTCCCCTCCTGCGCAATCCCTCCACACTCCCAAGCATGATGTCCTTCTCCAAGGACCAGTCTCTCCTGACAACATGTCCAAAGTATGTTAGACAGAGCCTAAGAATCCTTGCCTCCAAGGAGCCACCCGGTTTAACCCTTTCCAGGATTAATCTGTTTGTTTTCCTAGCAGTCCATGGTATTCTCAATACTCTTCTCCAGCACCACATCTCAAAGGCATCAATTCTCCTCCTATCCTCCTTGGTCATTGTCCAACTCTCTGATCCATAACAAGTGATTGCAAAGACCATGGCCTAAATTATTTGAGACAAATTTTCAAAATCCTAGCCTCAAAGGAGAAATTAGGTTTCACCCTCTCCAAAACAGATCTGTTTGTTCTCTAGGCAGTGCATGGCATGTTCAACTAATTTTTTCCAGCACCACAACTCAAAATAATCAATTCTTCTGACATCCTTAGCCATTGTCTAGCTCACTGATGCATAGCAAGTAATTGTGAAGACCATGCCCTGGATCAGGCCCTCCTTAGTCTCTAGACATACATCGTTGCTTCTCAGAATGGATTGGTCATCCACTTACAAAATAGCAGGCCTCTGAAAACCCTATGTACAACAGAACACACATAGAATGACAGAAAGAACAACTGAGTATGGAAATACAAAGGAAGAGGAAAAGGTGTAAACAGACACTAGTGATTGGAACATGAAATGTAAGAACCATGAATGTAGGAAAATTAGATACTGTTAAGGAGGAAATGGAACACATAAATACTGACATACTAGGC
>NW_006399809.1:1120520-1121043 GCF_000299155.1 Elephantulus edwardii | reverse complement strand
GAAACTTTATCATTGATTTCACATGCAAGCAAGATACTGCTGAAGATTATCCAAAAACGACTAGACCCGCACATCAGCAGAGAATTACCAGAAGTCCAGGCTGGGTTTAGAAGGAGTTGTGGTACTAGGGATATTGTAGCTAATGTTAGATGGATCTTGGCTTAAAGCAGGGAATACCAGAGTAATGTCTATCTGTGCTTCATTGATTATGCAAAAAGGCATTTGACTGTGTGGACCATAACTAACTGTGGCTAACTCTGAGAAGAATGGGAATCCCAGAACACTTGATCATGCTAATGCAAAACCTATACGTCAAAACCTATAGTTGAACCAAGAGACAGTCGTCAGACAGAGCAAGGAAACAACACTGCATGGTTCAAAATTGGGAAGGGTGTATGCCAGGGATGTGTCTTGTCTCCATACTTTTTCTACCTGTATGCAGAGCAGATCATCCGGGAGGCTGGGCTCTATTAGGAGAAATGTGGCTTCAGGATTGGTGGAAGATCTATCAACAATCTGTGTT
>NW_006399809.1:1097134-1119469 GCF_000299155.1 Elephantulus edwardii | reverse complement strand
CCTCAAACTCTGTGAACTTGGAGAAATGATGACAGTTATACATGTGTTCAGGTCTTCCATTCATAGATCACTATGACTTGTCTATGAGTCAACAACACAATAACAACAACTGTTGAGTCACTTTTCTTTTTTTTTTTTAATGAAAACAAATATGGGTCTCTTTCAGTCAGATGGTCACATAGTTGTCCTCCAGATTTCTTGGCACAATCTGATGAGCAAACCCAGGGCAATATCTGTTTGTTGAAATATGTTGATTGGTATTCTATCAATTCCTAAGGCTTTATTTTTTGCCAGATCTTTCAGAGCAGCCTAAGTTTCCTCCTTCATCATTTCATCTTGATCTGTGTCAGCCAATTCTTTTTGGTACAGAGACTCTTAATACTCTTTTCATCTTCTTTTTATACTTTCTGGATCACTCAATATTCTGCCCATAGTATCCTTAAGTATTGGAACTTGAGGCTTGAATTTATTCTTTGGTTCCTTTCACTTAAGAAATGCTGAGCAAGTTTGATTTGTTTGATTTTCATACTAGTGATTCTAAAATCATTCACTTAATGGTCAGATAAAAATTTCCTCAGCAAATATTCCATTAAGTGTAGTTTTGTTGGTTACAATTGTTTGTTGTTTGTTTGTTTCCAAGGTGGTATAGTCTAAAGTGGGTTTCACTACTAACTCAACGAAGACAATTCTATGATGGAATTCCTTTGGTAAAATTCCTATAATCTCTTTTTGCCTGTGAAAATCCACTGCAGGGTAGTTCTAAATTGGTTCTGACTTAAGGGTAATGCTCTAAGAATGTTTTTCTCTTTTCATTAAATTACAATTATGATGAGTTTCCTCAATTACATCATCTTGCTCAATAAATCTTTTCATTTGTCCTTTTCTATTAAAATGAAATTCAGAACTTACAAAGTATCATTTGATCATTTATTATTGCTACTGTGTTGATTCCATCTCATGCAGATCCCAAGTCATGAGTCAGAGAGAATTCTTCAATAGCTTTCCTGATAGTAGGATTTAAAGTAGTTTAACAACTCCTTCGCCTCCCCTGCACTCTTTAGCTGGTTCAAGCAACTAACCTTCAGATAAGTAGGTGAATTCAATCCATTTGGGGAAGCACATTTTAATGGAGAATGCATATTATTGTGTACCATTTGCATTATTATCTTCTTCTGTTATCAAGTTACCATCTCTTCTGTTTTGTGTTACTATGAACTGTGAAACTATTAATCACTTTCACTAGACAAAAAAAAAAAATGAACAAAATTAAGCCTCTCAAATCATACCGTTCTCATTCAGTTGTCAGAAAAGTTATATGAAGTAGACACTTATCATTTCCATCTTAAAATGAAGAAATAAAGGTCCACAGACATTAGGTGATTTGTGTTAGGGTGCACAGATAGTCAGTCACTAACAACATATGCATTCTATTTCAGTTTTTCCTGAATTGAAATTCCATGTTCTTAGCCAATATACTGGCTTTATCTTCCCTTTTTTCCCCTTTAACAAGCAGTCTTTTATTTTGTCTACAGTCCTTGGAGAAGGATGTCATGCTTGGGAGGGTGGAGGGACAACACTGGAGAGGAAGATCCTCTATGAGGTGGATTGATTCAGTTACTGGGGTACTTGTGTTGGAGACAGTGAGACTGGCACAGGATAAAACATGGTTTGGGGCTGTTGTACATAGGGTAGTTATGAGTCCCAGGTAACTCAATGGGACATAACAACAGCAAGTTATGTCAATATAAGCTAACTAGGTAATATAGGTATAACAAATGTAGATATAATATAGTTAATAACTATAATATAATAACTTCTCTCTCTCAAAGTTGTCAGAGAAACTCTATTTCCTTCTTATCAGCTCCAAATCTTTCTACATCAATTATTTTATATATCCTTTCTGGTAACAAAATCATAATGAAAAATGCAATTACAGCAAAACAATTTGAAGATCATCTAAACAATTACAATGGACTTGGGCCAATAAGAAAGAAAAACAGCTCTAATATTGAAATTGAATGAAGATTTAGATAATTTAAAATATCTTCTATTTTTGAAATATTTTATTTTAAAATTCTTTTCTTTCATTTCAGAAAGGTTAATTTTTATATACTATAGTATGAGCAAGAGCCTGTGGTGATGAAGGAGGAGATCCAAGTTGCTCTAAAAGAATTGACACACCAAAATGACACCAGGAATTGATGGTGTACCAACTAACATATTTTAAACAGATGCTTCCCTGGATGTACTCACCAAGTTGTGCCAAGAAATCTGGAGGACAACCATCTGGCCTACTAGCTGGAAGAGATCTATATTCCTATTCCAAGGAAGGTGATCCAACAGAGTGTGGAAATTATCAACAACATCATTGATATCGCACGTAAGCAAGATTCTGCTGAAGATTATCCAAAAACAACTGGAACAACACATCAACACAGAAAGAGAGTAATAGAATAGACTTAAAAAAACAACAAAGTCCATTAATATGTTGCTCATAAAACACAAGTCTAAAAATAAGGAAAAAGACCAAAAATCAAAGACTGGGAGAAAATATATTAAAGAAATAATATCATTAAGGAATCAGTGGTGGTAATACTAATATATAATAAGATAGACTTCAGGATAAAAATTTCCATAAAAGATAAGGAAGGACACTATGTGATGGTTAAATATACAATAAACGAAGAAGATATAACTTTGATTAACATCTATTCATCAAATAATAGACTTGTAAAATGCTTAAAGCAAAAGTTAACAGATTTGAAGAAACAGTACTGCAATAGTTGTAGGAAATTTTAACATACGACTCTCAACAAAAGATAGGTCAACTAAATATAAAATCTCAGTAAAGATGCTGAAGATAAAACCATACAATTGACCAACTTGACTTCATAAATGTATTCAGGGTACTTCACACAAATAAAATTTTACTTTCTCCTCAAATGCACATGGTACATTTTCCAGAAATATTCATATATGATGACAAAAAGAAAGCCTCACAAAATCTAAAAATAAAAAACAAAATATTGAAATAATACAAAATATCTTCACAGACCATAACACCATGTAACTAGAATTTAACAAAAGATAAAAATCCTCCATTATGGAACCTAAATGATACCCTGCTTTAGCATAATTGGTTACAGAAGAAATAAAATGTGAAATGAAAATTTCCTCAAAGCAATAGAAACTTAAAATATATCAAAACCTTTAGCATACAGCTAAGACAGTCATCAGGGGAAAATTCATAGCAATAGACAAACATTTTAAAAAAGAAGAAAGAATCAAAAATCTTTTTTTTATAAAAGTTTTTATTTTAATTGTCAATTTAACTAAAGTTTACAGAAAAGTTAGATTTTCATTCATTCATTTTCACACATTTTACTGCCTCTCCCTCCTATCCCCCTCCCCAAGTTGGCTTTTTTCTTTTCATTAGTTTATTTACAAAATTCTAATACAAATTCAAACAAATTCTTTCACTTGCCCTCATCCTCCCATCCATCAAATTGTACAACCCAATCATTAATCTCCTCTTCCACCTATATATACACATCCCTCTGCTTCCAGCCTCTCCCACCCCTCCAGGATCCTTACACTCATTCTACAATAATGGTCTTATATAATATTTATCCTTATGGGACTGATATAGTTCACTCAACATAATGCTCTCCAGTCCCTCCCAAGTTAGGTAATAATTTACAAAGTTATTGCTCCTGCGTGCTCCATAGTATTTCATTGTGTGAATGTACTGTAATTTCTCAATCCATTCATTTGTGGTTGGACATTTGGGCTGTTTCCATGTTCTTACTATGGTCAATAATGCTGCTATGAATACTGGTATACAAATCTCAGTTTGTGGCTCAGTTCTCATATTCTCAGGATATATTCCAAGTAGTGGAATAGCTGGGTCATATGGAATTTCTATTTTCCGCTTTTTGAAGAAGCAACAAACTGCCTTCCAGAATGGTTGCACCATCTTACAATCCCACCAACAACAATGTGTAAAAGTTCCTTTCTTGCCACATCCTCATCAACATCTATTACTTCCTTCCCTGTTTAAACTTTGCCACTCTTATTGAAATGAGGTGGTACCTCATGGTTGTTTTGATTTACATCTCTCTTATTGTCAGTGATTTGGAGCATTTCTTCATGTGTCTGTTTGCCCTTTGAATATCTTCCTCTGTGAAAATTCTTTTCATGTCTTTTGCCCATTTTTTAATTGGGTTATCAGTGTTTTTCTTGTGGCGGCCCCGGAGTATTCTGTAAACTTTTGTGATAAGACTTTTGTCTGAGATGGTATTACCAAATGTTTGTTCACAGTCTGTATGTTTTCTTTCATTTTGTTGGAAAAAGTTTTTGATGTGCCCAGAGATTTAATATTTAGAAAGTCCCATGCATCAATTTTATCCTCTTTAGATTGTGCATTTCTAGTTGTATTTGGCAGACTCTTTATACCTTAGACTAGTGCTTCTAAATTTGATCTCAGTTTGTCTCTTATGAAAATTATGGTTTTGGGCTTTAATCCCAGGTCTTGGATCCACTTTGAGTTGATTTTTGTTGGTTAGTTGGTGTAGATGTGGATCCTGTTTCATCTTCTGCAGGTGGAAGTCCAGTTTTGTGAGCACCATTTTTTGAAGAGGTTTTTATTTCTCCATTTGATATCTTTGATTTCCTTGTTGAACATCAGTTGACCATAGATAGCTTGGTCTATTTCTGGGTTCTCAATTATGTTCCATTTGTCTATGTTCCTGTCATTGTACCAGTAACATGCTATTTTTGCTATAACTGCTGTGTAGTAGGTTTTAAGGTCAGAGATGCTATGTCTCCAACCTCATTTTTGTTTCTCAGAAGCCAACATAATTATTCTTGATGGCATATTGTAATCCCAGTAAAGACACCAAACTCACTGTCCAAAGACCTAGAAAAGGCATTGACAAGTTGATTTATAGAATAATCCAGCACCTCAACAAGAAAAAGCTAAGCAATTCAATTGCAAAATGGGCAAAATATATGAACAGACACTTTAGCAAAAAAAGACATTCAGATCTTGAGCAAATACAATCTATGGAAGGTGATATGGTGCTATTTCAGAAAGTTAGAAATAGAAATACCATTTGACCCATCAATCCCACTACTAGGAATATACCCTAAAGAAATCAGAACTGGCACTCTAACAAATATATGTACATTTATGTTTATTATGGTGTTATTCACAACAACAAAGAGATGAAAGTAATCCAAGTGTCCATTAACAAATGAAGGGATAGAAAATCTATGGTACAGTCACAAAATGGAATACTACACAACAATAAAAAACAAGGAACTAATAAAATATTACACAACATGAGTGACCCTGCAGAACATTATGCTGAGTGAAATATCTCAGTAAAAAAAGGAAAATTGCTGCATAATATCACTGCTATAAAACAGAAATGAACGGGGGGGTTGAGGGGAAACCAAGAAAAGGGGATAAATAATGAACACTGCATTGAAACAAAAGAAGGAAAGAACTATTTAAAAGGAATGTGTGATTAGGCATTATTTGTATGACAACAGTCTAGAATAAGAGGTTAATAGTAAAGTAGACTGAGGGAGATGTGAGGGGTGGGGAGAGGAAATTATTCACCAATGAATAAATCTTTTTTGTTAAAAGTGAAATGTGGAGGGTAGAGAGAAAAATATATAACAATGAATGAATGTAAATCCAAGTTTCCTGTAATTTTCATTAAAATCATAATAAAAAAATAAAAGGAAATAGATCTCAAATAAAGAAAGTTATTCTGAAAAATAAAAATAACTGGGAGAAATAGTGCTCCCTGGTCTCAAAATTGGCTACACATCCATGATACCCAACTCAACATGACATAGGTACAATAACAGACACATATACCAGTTCAATAGAACTGCGAATTCAGAACTCAACCCGTCTATCTACAGTCAATAAATATTTTACAAGGAATCAAAATTTAATGGGGATATTACAGTCTCTTCATCAAATGATGCTGGCAAAACTAGACATCTCTACCTGCAGAAAACTGAAACAGGGTCCACATCTCACATCATGCACAAAAATCAACTTAACAGTGAATCAAAGACCTAGGAGAAAAGTAAAAAACCATGTGGATCTTAAGGGACAAAAAGGGACCAAGTTTAGATGCCCTATCTTATGACATAAATTGTTGTTATTGTTGTTAAGTACCATCGAGTCATAGACGATGCATAGTGACCCTATGAACAAAAGACCTGAACACTTCTATAACTTCCATCATTTCTCTAAGTTAATAGAATTTCCGGAGGCAAGCTATTTCAGAAATAGATGCCACTCCTGCTTCCTAGTCTGTTTTAATGAGGGAGCTCTATCAAATACTCTCTACCATGGGTAACCATTATCATATTTGACACATCAGTGTCACAGTTTTCAGCATCACAGCAACCAGGAGTTACCTCTGTATTGCAAATTGATAGAGCAATGCTATACCACTTAGAAGAATATTTGACCATAAACAATTAAAATCAGACCTGAGGGCTGTAGATTAAAATCATCCACCTTTGGCTTTGTAGCATAACTTTCTATACAGTAGCCCAACAGAGCTCTCCCTATTATTTATAGCAATTCTATGATCAACATATCTAACTCTTGCCCTGTTCTATGTCATCCCTATAATCCGAGACATGTTCAAGCCAATTGTTAAAGGTTAAAGTCACCATAACAATCCATCGTGGTCAGGATCTTCTTTTATTTTTTGACCTTCCACCTCTATTAGCATGATGTCTTTCCTCAAGTATTGGACCCTTAACTGTTGTTTGTTGTTTTTAAGTGCCATCGAGTTGTAGATGATTCATAGTGACCCGATGAATGAAAGACCTGGACACTTGTATAACTTTCATCGTTTATGGTATAAGTAGATTTGCAAATATAGCCAGCATTGTGCAACAAGAAGAGTACAAAACTGACAAATAGAGTCTTCAAAAATTAAAGTCCCTGTGTTTATAAAAAACTTTTTTTTCTAATAAGGTGGAAAGAAAGTATTCAGACTGGAAAAAACAAAAGAACAACAAAAAAAGCCTTTTGGCAATGATACGTCAAACTGGAATCACATAATGAACATTAACAGAACTCTAGGGCTTCCATAAGAACAAGACTTATAATTCAATAGCAAAATGGGCAAAAAGCATGAAAATTCTCTTCACAAAGTAAGACATTCAGATGGCCAACAGAAACATGAAGAAATGTTCAAAACATTGGTAATCCTACCCCAGTAGCAGTAGAAAAGTTAAGCCAGACGACAAGCCGTAAACTTTGGAAGGATACGGGAGACTGGAATGCTCATGCACTGCTGGTGGGATTGTAAAATGATATGACCATTCCAGAAGGCAGTTTGGCATTTCCTCCAAAGGGGGGGGGGGGAAGCACCACGTAGAACTCCAGTATTTTCCACCTATTCCACTGCTAGAAATATATCCCAAAGAAACTAGAATTAGATATAAATGGAGATATGCACACCTAGGAAGTCCCGGGAGCCTAGTGGTAAGAAGCTGTGCTGCAATGCCAAAGACAAGGTTCAAATTCACTAGCTCTTCCACAGGAGAAAGATGTGTAATCTCCTTAGATGCAATTAAAAGCCACTGAAAATCTGCTGGGGCAATCACTAATGGATTCAGAGATTGCGGTACATTCACAAAGGAACAACTAATTATAAAATACTCTAAAATATGTGAAAATCTAGAAAACATTACACAGAATGAACTAACTCAGTCTCATAAGGAGAAATACTGCATAAGACCATTATTGTAAAAATAGAAGGATGGCTGAGGAAGATGTGCATAAATGTTCAAAAGAGAAAGGGGAAATGAGTAAGAGGGAGGAAAAAGGGGAAGGATGAAAGTCACTCAGATAGCTGTGTTACTATCTAGGGGGATGAGATCTGGGGATAAAGGAATAGGTGTGGTTCAGAAGGAACTTGAAAAGATGAGTGACAATAGGCAAAGATCAATAGTAATTAATTACATAAAATACAATGTATATGAATGATCGCAGGAAACTTAAAGTGAATAAAATATAATACATATAAATTATTATATATAAGCTAATAAAAACTGTAATCATTTACTGTTTTAACTATATTTTCTTTTAAGTTAGCATTTTGCAGTTCTCTCAGCACTAAAATATAAAAACCAAAGAGAGTGAAAAATAGAGACCTGGAACATATGTGACTGATATATTTTAATCCTGAATTACTTGAGAGCTCTTCTCACCTCTAAGTGCATCAGAATTAGTAAAGAGTCCATATGAGTTCTTTCAGAACGTAGCATGAATGTGGTATATGTTTTCGTTATGGCAATCATTAAATATAACAATAAAAATAAAATTCTTTTGTGCCACTATTTCATTTGAGTAACAATAAGCTCTGAATCTTGCATTTTCAAAAGTTCTGAAACAAATTTTCAGAGTGCAGACTTGTGTAGAGCAAAAATGTTTAAGTGGACATACTATGTTTTAAGAATCATCTTAATTTTATGGCTCACAAAACTCTTCAACTTCTAAGAGACTGTTAAGTCTTCTTCGGTGCAGGTCAAACCAGACAGTTGCTGACCAAGGAAAGCCACTTTACAGCAATTTAATGGAGAAAATATCCACACACAAAAAAATACACTACACTTCCCTTGATTGGCAACCAAATATAAACTAAACAGCCACATAATGTTATATAAACTGCATAATTTTAAAATGCAAATTTTTTGTCTTTTTACAGCCTTTGTCTTGAATCTATGTTAATGATTCTGTAGTTACAAACTAGTCACCATGGTACAACTTCTGTCACACAACTACTGTCTGAAGATGTATTTTTTTGGTGTCATGATCCCTAGCCTCCTAAGGGTTAAAGAAGTAAAATACCACCAAATTCAAGGAGAAAGAAAGTGCGCGTGCGCGCGCGCGCGCACACACACACACACACACACACACACACACACACACACACATTCTGTTAGGGTCTGTTGAAAATTAACACACTACCACACAAAAGCCCCAAAGCATCCTTCAACCTTCTGAAAAAATGTACTAAAAATGTTGCCATGGAAACAACCAATTTAAAAACCCAATTAAAGACGACAACTATCTACACTTCAACCGAACTATGCAAACAAACATTTTAAAAATATCTATAAATCAATTAAGTTTTAAATATAATCAGATAGGCTGAAGATTGTGTGAGGAAACTAAAGATCTTTCCTGTATGATAATTAAAGTAATTGTTTAAAAATATGGATTCTAACACATAGTGACCCCATATAATAAAACAGAACTGCCTCATAGAGTTTTCAAGTCTGTGAATCTTTATGGAAGCAAACTATTTCATCTTTCTCTCATGAAGCAGTTGGTGGATTGAAACTGCAGAGCTTTGCTTAACATCAATCACCTTATTCACTGGGTCACCAGGACTACAGGACAATACTATAAGACATTTTAAACAATAATTTACTTTTTAATTTAAAATTTATGCTGTATTTTTTTTTAATTTTACAGGAGTTTTCTCTTTTTTTAAATTTAGGTTGTTTATTTTTCATTTCAATGAACATCTACAGAGATTTTGGGATTCCATTCATTCATTGTTGCACGCTGTATTTTTTTAAGTTCCTTTTCCGGATGTGATTGCTTTTATTAGCTGCTGCTGAGTTTCATTCTATTATTTTTAATTTTCTACAAGTTTATTTTAAAAATTCTAATCTTTCAATTCTAATCTTTCAAGAACAAAATCTTTCCATTTCCCTCACCCCTCCATCTAATTTTACAACCTCATGATTAATCAATCCCCTATCCCCCAGCACATCCTCTTCCCTCTGCTTCCAAACTCTCACCCCTCTTGGAATTCTTATATTCATTCTACAATAATGATTTTATACAATATTTATTCTTGAGGGACTGAATTAGTTCACTCAGTATAATGCTCTACAGTGCCTCCCAAATTAGGTAATAACTTACAAAATCATTTCTCCTTCATGCAGCATAGTATTGCATTGTTTGAATGCACAAAAATTTCTCAATCCATTCGTTTGTGGTTGAATGTTTGAACTGTTTCCATATTCTTGTGATAGTGAATAACGCTGCTATGAACATTGGTGTACATATCTCCATTTGTGCCTCTGTTCTTACTTTCTCAGTGTATATTCCAAGTAGTGGATTAGCTGGGTCATATGGAATGTCTTTGTTCAGATTTTTGAGAAAGGGCCAAACTGCCTTTCAGAATGGTTGTACCCTTTTACAATCCTACCAACAATGTATAAGAGTCCTTTCTCACCAGATCCTTGCCAACATTTATTAACTTGCTGCCCTGTTAAATTTTGCACTGTTACTTGAGTGAGATGAAACCTTATTGTGGTTTTGATTTGCATCCCTCTTATGTCCAATGATTTGGAGCATTTCTACATTTGTCTGTTTGCCATTTGAATATCCTCCTCTGTGAAAATATTTTCCATGTCTTTTGCCCATTTTTTAATTGTTTTATCAGTCTTTTTCTTGTAGAGGACTACGAGTATTCTGTAAATTTTTGCTTTAAGACTCTTGATTGAGATGGTATTACCAAATGTTTGTTCCCAGCGGTTTTATTGTTTTTTGTTTGTTTTTTTAAAAAATCACTCTTTCTTGTAGTGATGAAGTAGTTCTATACAACACACAGTAAATAAAATCTTTACAAAGCATATTTATATCAGATAGAAGAAGAGACCTAATATCTTTCAAAATAATCCAAGTTCTAAGTAAAAGATGTAAAAATATATAAAAAGAAAAATCTATCATAGAACTCAAGTTTCATCTTAATATCTAGTGGCCTAGTGGTAAAAGTTATATTGCAATTCTAAAGACACAAAGTTCAAATTCCCAGCTATGCAGGAGAAGGATGGGCAATATCTCGTGTGATTGTCTCTGAAAACCTGCTGAAAGGTGAGCTATGAGTCATTTCCAACTAAACAGCACACAACATCAACATCCCTGTTGATGCTGTTTATGAGCTATTTGTGATTTTTTTCAAATTATGAGTGTAGTAAAATTATAAGACAGCTACGAAACTAGTTGGGCCTTGTTGACTGATGTGTAATATATCAGAAATTATTCAAGAAGACTTGTGGATTCATCACAGAGCCTTCTTTGTGTTTGAGACATTGTTAGATGGATGAGAAGACTTTTTGTAGGTCATGAACAATTCTATCCCTCCCTTATCTTGAGGAGAAGAAAGCAGAGAGTATGACTTGCACGTAATTAAAAGAAAATGGTGATTAATAGTATAAGAAAATTCCCTCCTAATGTACCAAAGTCTAAAATATGTAATTGTTTTAAACTAAGAAGAAAAGCAATCTTAAAAATATTTTAATAGAGAAATGAACAGATCACTTGATTGCTTTCATGACTGATTAGATTCAGGGCACTTCATACACAAAGTTCATCCCGTCCCTTTGGTGTTTTTATATATTATCTCTTAAAGGTTATTTACAGAATTCGTTAAATGTATTGTTGTTGTTGTGTACCATTGAGTTGGAACTGATCCATAACTGGCCCTCCCATGGGTTTTCAGACAGTTAATAACATGGGAGGAGATGGACCACCCTTCTCCCATGCAACAGCTGGTGGATTTGAACCATGTGTTTCAGGGTTTCAGCACAGCTTTTTGCTACTAGACTACCAGTTCTTCTTTAAATACAAGCATGCACAATATTTTTACGTTGAATTTGAGAAGATAACCACCAACAGGAAACAGTATCTCTCAAGCATTTTCAGGTAGTTGTGTGTTGGGTAAGTCCACTGTAAGTAATCTCTCCATGTCATGTCAGTTTGAAGACTGAGGTGTACTTGATCAAGACCAGGTCTTTCCAATTATGTATCTGAGAGCTAGACAGTAAATAGAAGAATTGATAGCTTTGAGTTGTGGTAATTTAGAAGATTGCTAACTATCCCATGCGCTGCCAAGAGAACGAACAGGTTTGTCTTGGGAAAAGTGTAAAAAGAATACTCCTAGGAGGCAAGAATTACAAAGCTTCATTTCTCTTATTTTAGGCATATTGCTAGGAGAGGCTATTCCTTGTAGAAGGATGTCATGCTTGGAAGGCTGAAAGATCAGAGAAAGAAAGGAAGACCCTCAGTGAGATGGATTGACATGCTGACTGCAGCAGTGAGCTCACGTGTATAAAAACGGTAAGAATGGCACAGGATAGGATAGGATTCAGTTCAGTTGTTCATAGGTTCACTACAAGACAGAGTTAATTTGACACCTAACAATAATAACAACATTGTTATGTCTGTTGTGAAAATTTTGTAATTTTTTCCTATTATATTTCTTAAACACAAAATGTTGTAGAGTTTGGTGGGGAGAAGAAGGTTCTGAAGAAATTAGGGTAGATCTTGTAGGGACTTGAAAAGACAGAATGAGAGTGGACATAAATTAAAGGTGATTAATTTTCTAAAACACAGTACATGGGAATGATCGTGTGAAACACAATGTAAAGGAAGGAATGTGTGAAACACAATGTGCATGAATTAAACACAATGTGCAAGAATTTTGTATGCAATCCGTTAGATTTTTTTTTAATGTGATGATAACTGATACCACACAAGAGAACCCAAATCCTCTCTTACTTCTAAGATATTTTCTATAATTGATCTACATGGAAGAAAGACACTTTATGTGAATTTTCATTTGGATTAGTATGTGTCTTTGGATTTTGGGAATTAGAATTTCTGAATGTAAATCGTCCTTATATTGTGCCACTTCATATCATCTTAATTCTTAAATGAAAGTATGATTTAATTAACCACAGATTGTTTTCTTCTTTTCTTTCTTCTTCTCTTTCCCTTTCTTTTCTCTTTCATTTTTTGCCACGTTGTCTGCTTGCACTTTTGCATTTAGAAAGAATACAAAATGATGGTATTTAATGAGTGAAATTTTCCTTTGTGTTTTGGGTCCACTGGAAGACTTTAGACTATGCAGAAATGTTCCAACTGTCTACTGTGCTTGGAATGGAATGTTATAAATTTAGTAACATTCTTATTTGTTGTTTCTGTGTTCCCTTAATCTCTAGAGCCAGGGTCCTTGTCACAGCATTCTAGTCTGAGACACAATTGAAGGAGAGGTCTCTGATATATGTCTTACTCTTTCAGTGAAAATAACAAAAGGAAGAGGGTCTTAAGTATTTGTTAGCAACTTGTGGTTCCTAAACAGATGCTATTCTAAGGTTCTGAAGTCTGCAGCATTTTTGGAATGAGACAAAACCTTTCTCTGAAAGGGTGGAGTTTAATTCTTTGTCTTTGTTTACCCACAATGAGATTGGAAACATTACTGGGGCACTGTTCAATTAAAAATAATGGAAACCCTCACTTAGAAGAACAGTAAGCATGCTTCAGAGTGGATGAGAGAGCCCATTTATCTATGTTTAGCTGCAACTCAAATGTCAAAATCAAATCTCAAAATTTCAGTATTCTAGTTTTCTCACTATTGGCAAAAAGAGAGCGAGAGAGAGAGAGAGAGAGAGAGAGAGAGGATATCTGCTTTTTAAAATTTCAATAGTATCGTAGATCAAGTGGTTATTAAAGATTACATGTTGGTTATTTAAGTGGCTATTTATCAAAAGCCTATGATAAATTGTGAGTTTTAATGTAATGGCAGAAATTGTTCAATGAGGCACAAATTTGATTTCACTGTATCATATGCATAACACTAATATATAAGGTGAAGATAATAAAGTCTGTATAAGTTATAAATTGGTATAAGCTGACCAATGCATGACTAAAAAATTAATAGATTATTTAGAATGTGACCTTTCTCCTCCTTCCCCAAATACCCATAAAAATTACAAAGGTAATGATCTAGATGCATGTAAAGCAGCAAATAAAGGTTCTTATGCATTGAATAAAACTTATACATTAATGTTAATTGCTGAAAATGAGAAAGGCCTGAAGCATTTGCTGCAGAGGTTCGAGAACTATAGTGTGCAATATGAATTGAAGCTTTACATCAAGAAATCAAAGATTCTTACCACTGGACCAACTGGTAGCACCATGATAGATGGAGAAGAGATTGAAGGTTTTAACAATTTCAGCTTCCTAGGGTCCACAATCAACATTCTTGACATCATTTGTGAAGAATTCAAGAGACAAATTCTACTAGAAAAATCTGATGTCAGGGATCTCTACAGATCTGAAAAGCAACAATATCATTCAAGAGACCAAGGCATGCCAGAACTAGACCATGGTCTTCACAATTACTTGCTATGCATCAGAGAGCTCAACAATGACTATGGAAGACAGAAGAAGAATTGACATCTTTGAGTTGTGGTGCTGGAGAAGAGTCTTGGACATACCATGGACTGCTGAGAAAACTAATAGATCTTGGAGAGAGTGAAATCAAGCTTGGAGGCAAGGACTGTGAAGCTACGTCTCACATACTTTGGGCATGTTGCCAGTAGGAACTACTCCTTGGATGACACCATTCTCTGAAGGGTAGAGGAACAGCACAGGAGAAGAATTGACATGAGATGGGTTGACACAGTAACAGATAATACAGGTAGGTGTGCCAGAGACAGTGAGACTGGCTTAGAATAGAGTTCAAAGCTATTTGTGCATAGTGTTGTTATGAGTCATATTCAACCCGACAGCACATAACAACAACATGCATTGAATGGTGTCATCCAAAACATATGTTGAAGTCCTAAACTCAATTTATGAGTGTGATCTGTTTGATCTGTTTGGGAGATAGGTTTTCAGATTTTTATTAATGAAGTCATATCAATGTAGTATCAATCATACATCTAATCCTTTCAGAATGATATCTTTTGTTACTGTGTTTATATGCCAGCTCTGAATTCGACCCTATTCTGAGCCAACTTCACTGTCTCTGACACACTTGCCTCATTGGCTCAGTCAAGGTGTAAATTCATCTCTTCAGGTGTCTTCCTCTTCTGCACTGATATTCTATCCTTTTAAGCATGGTATTCTTCTTGGCCATATTCCTTAATTATATGAGACAGAATTTCAGAATCCTTGCTTCCAAGGACCTACCTGGTTTCACCTTCTCCATGAGAGACTTGTTTGTTTTTTGGTAGTCAATTATATCTCTTAGAATATCTTTTAGCTATCTTTTAGAAAGAAAAAAATAAAAACAGAATCACAAACACAATTAGGAAAAATGTGTAAGCAACCCTCTACAGGTAATAGAATTCCAAGAAATGCTCAAGGCTGCCTAAAAGAGCTAAGAAATTTTCTTCTCTTAAAAGTGGTCAGAATAAGCCTGCTCAAGCCCTGAATTTTATTACATCTACGAAAATAATCAGTGAAGAAGTTTAATATCAATACTTAACAACAAGACTCTGGACTGACTGTGGAACATGTCAGCAATTTTTCAGGCATAAATTCAAATTGAAGTTGAAGAAAGTGAAAACAAGTCCGCATGGAGCAAAATACAAACTTGAGTCTATGAAAATAATGTACAATGTTGAAAGTTGTTGTTGTTGTGTTGTGCTGTAAAGTCTCCTTATGTACAATAGCTCTGAAAGCTGCCCTATCCTGAGCCAATCTCATAATCTCTGACAGACCTAATCCTATTTCTCCAGTCACTGAATCAATCCATCTCATCTTGGGTCATCTTCTCCTGAGCCATCCCTCCATCCTTCCAAGCATGATGTCATTCTCCAGTAACTGATCCTTACTGGCAACATGCACAAATTTGTGAGGCAGAGCTTCAGAACTTTGCCTCCAAGGAGCAACTTGGTTTCATCCTCTCTAGTGCTGACTTTTTTGTTCTCTTGGCAATCCACAGTATGTTCAACCCTTTTCTTCAGCACCACAACTCAAAGGCATAGATTCTTCTTTCATTCTTAGTCATTCATTGTTCAGCTCTCTGACACATAGTAAGTAATTGCAAAGATCATGGCCTGTATCAGCTACCTTTTAGTCTCCAGACTGATATCATTGTTCTTCAGTACTCTAGAGAGGTTCCTAATAGCAGAATTTTATAATGCAATCTGTCTTTTGATTTTCTGACTGCTGATGCCAAGAGTGTTGACTGTGGAACCAATTTTGAGTGTATTTCATATGGATTTACATTGTGTTGCACACTGAACAATCACAACAAAAATCAGTTGAATTTTGGGATGACATCATAACTAAAGAAAGCAAGCAGTCATTAAAACTAAAGTAAGGAAAGAAAAGACAAAAATGGAGGTCAGAAGAGACTCCTAAACTTACTCTTGAATGTAGACTAACTGGAATTAATGGAAGAAATGGAGAAGACATTGATTCTTTTTTCTGTTATGTTTATTCACTGTCCAGCTTTCAGTTGCATAGGAAGTAATTGAGGAATCAGATCTAAATTAATCTTTAAATTGTGGTAGGATCATTGTAAGTTGCAAGTGATTCAACATCATCTACAACAACACCATCAGTATATGAAAAAGTAAGAATAATTTATTGTCACTAATTAGTTCTATCACAGTGTTCATTATCTATCCACTCTTTTTTCATGTTTTCTGCCCATCTCACCCTTTCCTGTCTTATTTTATAACAGTGGTGTCATACAGGGTTTATCTTTTGTGACTGAAATATTTCACTCATCATAATGTTCTCCAGGCTCCCCAGTGTTTTATAATGCTTTATGAGTTTATTATTTTTCAGTGTTGTTCCATTGTGTGAGTGCTCCATAGTTTTTATACACATCCATTTGTTGTTAGCCACTTGGGTTGCTTCCATCTCTTTGCTATTATAGATAACACAACAATAAGCATGGGTTTGCGTACAGCTGTTTGAGTCATGCCTCTGGTTTCTTTAGGGTATATTCCCAGTAGTGGAACTGCTAGATCAAATGGTGTCTATTTCCAACTTTTGGGGAAAATGCCAAATGGACTTCCATAGTGAATATGAGTTCCAATTTCTTCACAGCCTAGTCAGCATTTGTTGTTTGTTGTCCTATTGAACTTTGCTGTTGTTATTGGGATGAGATGATATCTCACAGTTGTTTTGATTGGTATCCCTCTAAGAGTTAGAGATTTTTTGAACATTTCTTCATGTGTTTATTTGCCATCTGACTTTCTCCTTTGGTGAAATTAATATCCTATGCCCATTTTGTGACTGAGTTCTATACCATCTTTTGTTGTGGTTGTTGAGGTGCTGAAGTATTCTGTAAATTTTTCATCAGATATATAATTGCCAAATATTTTTTCCCAGTCTGTGTGTTTTCTTCTTACTTTTTCTGGATAAACGTTCTGATGTGTATAGTGATTTGATTCTTAGGAAGTCCGATTCATCTATTTTATTCTCTCCTGTTGTTGGGTTCTAAAATACACTTTTTATGAATTTTTATTGGTTTGTTTACAAAGTTCATATTCATTGTGTTTCATACTATTCCACATTCATATTTTGTTTCATATAATCGCTCTAATGCACTATGTTTTACAAAATTAATTACCATTGAACCTAGCCCATCATTATCCTGTCTTTTCACTTGGATTCTTTGTATTTTCTTGCTATCCTTTTTCCGTCCACCAAACTGTGCAACCCTGTGGTTTCGCCCTTACCTATCCTTGCTTCTGCTCCCACATCTTCCCCCCTTGGGTTCTCATAAATGTTTTACTCATTATTGTTGTATTTTTTACAATAGTGGTATTATGCAGTATTTATCCATATGAGATTGAGTTAGTTTACTCAACATAATGCTCTGCAGTCTCTCCCAAGTTACATAGTATTTTTTGAAACTGTTAGTCCTGCGCCCCTCATAGCATTTCATTGTGTGAATGTACCACAATTTCTCAATCCATTCAGTTGTGGCTGGACATTTGGACTGTTTTCATGTTCTTGTAATGGTGAATAATGGCACTATGACATTGGTGTACAAATCTTCATTTGTGCCTCGGAACTAATTTCCTTGAGGTCTATTCCTAGTAGCTTTTAAGAAAAGTTTTTTCTAGTTTAGTGCATTTGGAAAATCTTGAGATAATTTTGAATTCTCTTGTTAGAATATGATAAAATACTATAGCATATTTAAGTCTCTTAGAAATAATGTGATAAACAAATCTTTCTGATTTTTCTTAGTCAATATTTTCTCATAAAATTTTCCTTTGGGTATTTTCTTGTTACTTATTAGCATTTTTAATATTAAACTCGGATATTTGCCTCATGATATATGAGTTTGGAAAATATTTTCTAAGATTAGACATTATTTGTTGGACAAATCACATGATCAACTCAAAGTCAAATCCCAGAGTTTATCAGTCATGATCTCCAAAACCTTTACATCTACTTCTCTGCAGAAGAAGCTACAAAAGTCATATTCTGACCTTTATCACCACTTAGATAATTTAACCTCTAAAGTTCTCATTTTTAATTCCTAAATCTCTGATGGAATATCTTCTTCCTCTGCCTTTCTCATCACTAGTCTTGCTTTTTATTTTTGTGTCTTGTTATGTCTCACTTAAAATTCTTACAATGCAGTGTGATTCACTCTGATAGAAATATTGTCTTCCATACTGGAGACATGGGTTCAATTAGATTATACTTTTGCATAAATACCACCCATCTTTCAGTAGAAGCGTGTATATTGCTATAGTGTTGAACAGGTTTTGGTGGAGTTTTAAAACAGAAGACAAAGTAGTATTTTATTTCATTGTGTGTAGTACTGTTGCCATTTAGAAGCCATCAACAAAATAGTTTCTTAAAACATGGTCTGTAGATCTTCTGATTTCTTTATTTAAAATTCAGTTTACTTTATTCCATTGATAAAATACATGCTTAGGAACGTGACTTAGGACTCTTCATTTTAAAAACTGCTATGTGGGAATCTGGTGACAATGAAAATCTATGATCTTTCTCTAGTTTCCTCACTTACTCACATCTTACTCTGATTTCATTTCCTTTTTAGTTGGAAGAACACTGTATGTATCTCTCTAACCATATCACTGTGTCACTTCAACCACACTTGTATGTTGACCTTCATTGTCATACCAGCAAATTTCCAGACTCTAGTCTCATTGATGAGGCAAGTTCTGTTGGCCTGTGGTAAGAAGCTGTGATGCAATTCTAGAGGTTTGTGTTTTGAATCCACCAGCTGCTCCACAGAAGATGGATGGGCAATCTCTTCCTGTTTGGATTTTCTGCCTCTGAAAACTCATTGAAGGGTTAGCTCTGAGACATTCCTGACTCAATAGCACACACAAAAATCACGCTGAGGAGCTCTAATGGTTGAGCTGTAAGGTGGTGTACTGTCAACACAGAGGTTCAAATTCACCAGCTATTCCAAGGGAGAAAAATGGGCAGTCTTCTCTCCAGTAATTTACTACCTTTGAAAACCTACTGCAGGGTCAAGTCTGAGTCGATTTGGATTCAAAGATCCACAACAACAACAATGACAATGTTCGCATGTCCATTCTAGAAACCTTTCTGGAAGAAAAATTATATGATCCTAGAATAAGGTCATGGTAAATTTAGGGTTTTTAATCATAATCTTACATCCCTGAAATGGGCAAATATTTAGTATATTGAGCTCTGAATTCATAGTATGGAGATTGAGTGCAAGTAGAAGTGACTTAGAAGAAAAGTCTGTGACCTTTTCTCAAAAAAATAAGCCGTTGAAAATCCAATAATGTGACAATTTCAGCAAATATGTAGTATACAACTGCCAAAATAAATCAGTTGGGTACTCATTGTGAACATATCACTACATAGCGCTATTTATATTGTACAATCCCAAGGCAAATTCCGAAGTATTTTCCAGTGAAATGGAAAACTTATAACCAACTGTAATGGAAACTTGATCAATTCTTTTTGGTAGAGTGACTCTCTATATTCCATCCATTTCTTTTTTAAATTTTTTTTAATAATTTTAAAGAACACTTACAGAGATTTTGGATTTCCATTCATTCATTGCTGCACTTCTCTACCCGCCCAGCCCTCTCCCCCACCCCAGTTCACTCCAGGGAGAGAGTGTTTATTTTACTTTATTTTACTATTCTATCTCACCACTGGACCAATTGGCAGCATCAGGATGGATGGTGAAGAGACTGAGATTGTACACAGCTTTAGTTTGCTTGGCTCCATAGTCAACAGTCTTGGCACCAGCAGCCAGGAAATTAAAAGGCGCATTGCCATGGGAAAGTACGCTGTTAGGGACCTCTCCAAAGTGCTGAAGACCAATGGTATCTCTTTGGAGACTAAGGTGCGTCTGATACAGGCCATGGTCTTCGCAATCACCTGTTATGCATCAGAGAGTTGGACAATGACCAAGGAGGATAGAAGGAGAATTGATGACTTTGAGCTGTGGTGCTGGAGAAGACTATTGAGAATACCATGGACTGCTAGGAAAACAAACAGATTTGTCCTGGAAGGGGTTAAACCGGGTGGCTCCTTGGAGGCAAGGATTCTGAGGCTCTGTCTAACATACTTTGGACATGTTGTGAGGAGAGACCGGTCCTTGGAGAAGGACATCATGCTTGGGAGTGTGGAGGCACAGCGCAGGAGAAGAAGGCCCTCTATGAGGTGGATTGATTCAGTGACTGGGATAATTGGGATGGGAGTGTCATAGACAGTGCGATTGGCACAGGACAGAGCCGAGTTTAGGGCTGTTGTCCATAGGGTCGCTATGAGTCGCAGGTGACTCTACGGCACGTAACATCAACAACAAGAACAACATCCATTTCTTACAGCATTCAATTTTGTATATAGAATCCTTCAGTGTTGCAACACAAGCCTTGAATTTTTCTTCTTCAGTTTCTTCAGGTTGAAAAATTAGAAAAGCCAAGGGTCTTATTCCCTTTGGGTTTTCTGACTCCAGCTCTTTTCACATTTCATTGTAATTATTTGTTTTATTTTCTTAGACTGCACTATGAAACCTTCTATTTATCTCTTTGACTTCAGCATTTCTTATCTTTTTTTACTTTTACACATTCTAGTGCAATTTTAAGGGCCTGTTTTGACATACATTTCAGTTTTTTTCTTTCTCCTTTATTTTTTATAATGGCCTTTTGCTTTTCTCAGAGATAATATTATCTTCTAAAAAAATTCTTCACTCATGAATATTTTCCTTCCTCCCACTCTCCCCTCAATAACTCCCAGTAAGACTATTAATTGTCACACACATAATTTTTAATCATTATTTCCTTTTAGAATATCCTTCCTTTCACTAATTCCAGTGCAGTTTCAGTATCTATTCATTCTTTTCCCGCTCTTCCCCTTGCCACCTATCTCGAATTTATTACAGTAATAGGCTTATTCAGTATTTGTCAATCAGATTATGTACTTTCTCTACACTTATTCTGTCTGTGTACTTAGACAATCATTTGGAAATCTGAACTATGTCAATCTACCTCGTTGAGAGTCTTCTCCATCATCATCTATCTACCTTTCCAAGCATGATGTACCTCTCCAAGGAATAACTTTTCCTAGCAACATGTCAAAAGTATGTGAGATAAAGCTTTATCATCTTTACCCTCAATATAAACTCTGGCTACATCTAATCTAGACATAGTTGTCTGTTTTTTTGGCAGTCCAAGGGATATTCAGCACTCTTGAGACAATATTCAAATATTCAATGATTTCATTTTACTTAGATCCACAATAAAGCCTTGGCAGCAAAGTCAAGAAATCAAAAGATGTGTTGCAATGGGGAAAATCTGCTGTCAAGGATCTCTCTAAAGTACTAAAGAGTAACAATGTCAGTTTAAAGAATAAAGAATTTCATAAATTTTAGATATGAGTCCTTAGTAGATATTTCATTCCCGCACCAAATCTGTGGATTTCCGTTTTACTCTGTTGGAGGAGTTTTTTGATGTGTATTGAAATTTCACTTTTAAAAATTGTATTTTTATTTCTCATCTGTTTTATCTACTCCAGATTTTAGTTGGTTTTGTTGTTGTTGTTGTTATGCTTGAAAGTCTATTTGTACCAAAGATTAGAGTTTCTAAAATTGTTCCTGGTTTTTCTCTGATGAATTTTGTATTCTTTGATTTTACCCTTAAGTCCCTGATCCTCCTTGAGTTGTTTTTTTCTCATATGGTGTGGGGTATGGTTCTAGTTTAAGTTTTCTGAAAATGGTTTCACTTTTTCGAGCCTTGTGTTAAAGAGTCTATCCTTCCCTCACTTAGCTGATTAAATCTCCATGTCAAAGATCACTTTACCTCATTGAAAAAAAAGTAAACAATCCAATAACAAAATGTTGTTGTTGTTATTATGTGCCGTCGAGTCGCCTGCGACTCATAGCGACCCTATGTACAACAGCCCTAAACGCCGCTCTGTCCTGTGACAATCGCACTGTCTCTACACTCCCAACCCAATTATCCCAGGGCCTTCCTCTCCTGCGCTGTCCCTCC
>NW_006399809.1:1081570-1095640 GCF_000299155.1 Elephantulus edwardii | reverse complement strand
GTGAGGAGAGATTGGAACTCTCATTCTCTGCTGGTGAAAATGCAAAATGGTACAGCAACTATGGAAAGCTGCCTAGTGATTTCTTAAAAAATGTTGGAAAGAAAAATACCATTTAAGCCCACTCTCCTATTATTGGAAATATACCCTGAAGAAATTAGAGCCCTAATGCAAACAGATATATACACAAAGCATGTTTATTGCAGCATTATTCACAATACCAAAGAGACGGAAGTAGCCCAAGGCAATAAACAAAGACTAGAAAAACTTTGGTAAAATCACACAATGGAATACCATGCAGAACTGATAAACAATGTACTTGAAAAATACTACACTGCATGGATGAGTCTGGGAGAAACCAGTCTCAAAATTACAAATACTGCATGAAGCCATTGCTATAAAATAAGATTTAAGGAGGGGGAGAACAGGCAAACAAAGTCTAGATAATGAACACTGCAAGACAGTGTACAAAGAATATGTGACTAGGCATTGTATACATGATCATAAACAATCTGGAATAGAAGTGCATTACAAAGTGAGTTGGGAGAGGAGAAATGGAGGGAGAAGAAAAAAAATGCACTATTAAATGAACAAAACCCCAATCTTTAGGTAAACTTTCATTAAAAGAAAACGGAAATAAAATGAATAAAGTGTTTCTGATCCAAGCCATCATCTTTTCAATCACTTCCTATGCATCTAAAAGTTGGACAAGGAATGAGGAACACAAGAAGAATTGCTATTGCTTTGACTTGTCAATTTTCTGTACTGAGGTAACCTGGCGTTGCTGTGATACTGAATGCTGTGCTACTGGTGTTTCAAATGTCATTATGGTTACCCATGGTGGACAGTGTTTGGTAGAGCTCCCAGACTAAGACAGACTTGAAAGCAGGAGTGGCATCCACGTCCTAAACAACATGCCTCTGGAAACTCTATGAACATTAGAAAAATGATGCTAGTTCTAGAACAGGGTTCAAGTCCTTTGTTCATAGGCTCACTATGAGTTGTGCTGGAATTGACAGCACTTAACAGCAACAATAACATAGTTAGAATAATAAAAAATGGCTTGCTACTGCTCTAGTGAAACTGGTGGAATAGAATTAAAAATCTTTAACAAATGTACTAATAATAATAAATATGTGCTTGTGAAACAAAGCAAGACACTCTACACAAATGCTAACTCAAAATGGATCAAATACCTAAATTTTAAATACAAAACTATACAATTCTTAGGGACACAATTATGACACCTACAGTACATAAATACAACAATAAAATGGAAATAATGAGAATATTGACATTTTGTAAAAAAAATACTAATGTCACTGTACAATTTGTGTTATTGCTGTAGGCTATATACCATCAAGTCAAGTATGACTCATGGGGACCTATGAACAACAGCTCACTACCTTGCCTTATCCTGATCAACCTCATTATCTCTGACACATCTGACCCCATTGCTGCAGCCACTGTGTCAACCCATCTAATCCAGAATCTTCCTCTTCTGTAATCATTCTCTACCCTTCAAGGTATGATGTCCTTCTCCAAGAACTGGACCCTCCTGACAACATATGTGAGATGAAGTTTCAAAATCTCTGCCTCCATGGAACAACCTAATTTCATCCTTTCCTAGACAGATCTGTTTATTTTTTTGACAGTCTGTGATATGTTCAATTCTCTCCTGTAGCACCAAACCTAAAGGAAACAATTTCTTCTGTCATCCTTAGGCATTGTTCAGCTCACAGATGCCTAGCAAGCAATTGAGAAGACAATGGCCTGAATTTGGCTCTCTTTAATCTTTAGACTGACCTTGTTGCTTTTTAAGACTCTGGAGAGATCCTGAGAGTAGATACACAAAGGCTTTTGACTGTGTGGATCACAAGAGGCTATGGTTGACGCTGAGAAGACTCCCAGAACATTGGATTGTGCTTAAGCAAAACCTATACTTGGAGCAAAAGGAAGTCGTCAGAACAGAGCAAGGAGCCACTATATGTTTCAAAATCAAGAAGGGGGGCTGCCATGGATGCTTTTTTGTCTCCATATCTTATCAATCTGCATGCAGAAGAGATCATCTGAAACGCTGGGCTGTATGAGGAGGATTGTGGCATCAGGATTGGTGGAAGAATTATCAACAACCTGTGTTATGCAGATGACACAACCCTGCTTGCTGAAACTGAGGACCTGAAGTGCTTGCTGCAGAACGTCAAGGACAGCAGTCTTCAATATGAATTGAAGCTCAACATCAAGAAAACAAAGATTCTAACCACTGGGCCAACTGGCAGCATCAGTATGGATGATGAAGAGATTGAGATAGTTAACAGTTTTAGTTTACTTGGTTCCACAGTCAACACTCTTGGTAACAGCAGCCAGGAAATCAGGAGATGAATTGCATTGGGAAAGTCAGCTGTGAGGGACCTCTCAAGAATACTAAAGAACAATGGCATCAGGCTGGAGAGTAAGGTGTACCTAATCCAGGCTATAGTCTTCGTAATATGTGCTATGCATCAGAGAGTTGGACAGTGCATAGGGATGATAGAGAATTGATGCATTTGAGCTGTGGTGCTAGAGAAGAGTGTTGAATATATCATGGACTGCTAGGAGAACAAACACATTGGTCTTGGAGAGGGTGAAGCTGGAGTGCTCCTTGGAGTCAAGAATTCTGAAGCTCCATCTGACATACTTTGGGCATTTTGCAAGGAGGGACTGGTCCTTGGAGAGGGACATCATGTTTGGGAAAGTTGAGAGATGGCGCAGGAGAGGAAGCCTTCGATGAGATGGATCAATTCTGTGAGTGGAGTAGTGGGAATGAGTATGCTTGAGACAGCGAAGTTGCCACAGGATAGAACAGCCTAAATTTAGGGCTTTAGGGCTCTTGTACATAGGGTCGCTACAAGTCAAAAGTGACTCGATGGTGAATAACAACAACAACAACAACAACACCATGTGCCTTTTGATTTCCTGATTGCTCAGGCCAAAGGTTTGTAGGTCTGAACAAGATGAAATTATTAACAATTTCAGTCTTTTCTCCATTTATAATGATGCTGCCCATTTACTCAGTAGTGAAGACCTTTTTTTTTCTTTTTGATGAGCTGCAATATATATATTCTGCATTAAATACTTTAAGTCCTCTTCAGTTTTAGGTAGCAAGGTTGAGTAATATGTATAACACAGATTGTTAAAGAGTTTTTCTCCAATCCAATGCCACTTTCTTCTTCATAAATAATCTGCTCAAATAATCTGTTCATACAGATTGACTCAAACATATAGGTTGAAAAAGTATAGAGAAAAGATATCATTAGTTTGAAATCTAATTTTTTCCATAAGGTTCACTGAAAACACAATTTAATATTTGAAACAAACAAGCAAAAGCAACTAACCACATGGAGTGCTGTTTTATTCATCATGATCCAGAATGGCAGCTGGTTTTTTTAATTGTCGACTAGTCCTCTGCTAGTAATCTCCAAACAACTGTTTCTCTTTCCAGAACTTGTTTATTCTAAAACTTTAACCAAAATTTCAAAGTCTCTCTTTTCTTCTGCTTCTCTGAGGAAAATGTTACATTTATTTAAAAAGTTCTATATATTTTGGTACTCTTTTGTTGTTAATTTTTTTATTGGTTTACTTACAAAGTACATTTACATTTATTTCTCATTATTTTTCATTCACTTTGTTTCATACATTCTTATGCATTATATTTTATAAAATTTAACACCATTGGACCTTTCCCATCATTACCGTGTCTTTTTACTCAGATACTTCCAATTTCCTTCCCATCCTCCCTATCCACCCTCAGGATAATCCCTTCAATGTTGTACATAAATTCAACCCTTTCCTTCTTTTAAAATGTCAGGATTGATTTTTAAAAAGGATTTACTTTTTATTAATTTTATTCTTTGTAATGTCTTTATAATATTCTGCTCTATTACTGCATACCACCATCTTTCCTAACTAACACATACCTTTGAAACAAAAGAGTCAACTTTCTGATCCACATCTGTTGTCCCATTAACAGAAATGTTCTTCAAAATTGAAGAGAATAATCATTTTTGTTTAAAACAAATTGTGAAGAGTAGAAAACCGAGCATTAATGAAGAAAAAGAATCACTAAATTCATAACTCAAGTACAAAAAAAAGAAATTTTGTTTGTCTCAGTTCGCTTAGTTGCAAACAAGTGCATTTAATATATTTTAAAGCTAACTTTATATCTTCAATAATTACAATGATTTTAATGCCTGAAAAAGAATCCATAAAATGTGCTTGCTAAGCTTTAACAATCCTTCTTTGTCGAATACGTAATTTGTTATAAATTTCATACTTGTATTAATCATAATGAAATTTATTTTCAAAACAAATCTTTATTTGCGTCAATTATTATTTCCTATGATAGTTTCCTAAAAGTGAACTTCTGAGGCAGAATATGAACTTCTTTAAAACACGTGTTATGTCCTGACAAAACAAATTCCAGAGTGTATGTACAAATTTGTAATTTAATCCCTATTTATGAGACCACTCACTGCAGAGTGGTTTTATTTTAAATTTTATTTAATACTGATTTGCATATATAGTTCATAGATACTTTTTGTTTTGTACCAGACCTTTCACCTTTCCTTTCCCTCCAAATTGTACTTCCCTATATTTAAGCTTATATTATATTTTGTTATATTACATTTTTATTTTATTTTACTATAATATAATACTAATGTTGGAATGGCATCAATTTCCGTTAATAGCTTGCCTCCGGAAACCCTATGAACCTGGAGAGAGAATGAAAGTCACACAAGTGTTGAGGACTTTCCTTCATAGGGTTGCTATTATTTACCTACGACTCAACGGCACTTAACAACAACAACAACAACAATAACAACAATACTAATGTAATTTAATATATATAATTTAATATATATATGCTATATTCTATTTTACCCTATGTTTAAGCCTCTCCTCCATGGGCCTTTAAAGTATTTGTCTTTATGAGACTGAGTTAGTTTACTTAGCATAATGCTTTCCATTCCTTCCCATGTTAAGTAGTAATTTACAAAATCATTGCTCCTGTGTGCTGCATAGTATTCCATTGTGTGAATATACCATCATTCTATTCAATTGTGCTTGGGCATTTGTGCTGTTTCCATGTTTTTGTTAATAATATCATAATTCTTTAAAACAAACGTGTTCATTGTATCTTCTAATTAGATGTTTCTCTGGTAGTCTACTGGTAAGGAGCTGCACTGCCAACCCAAAGGCAAAAAGTTACAATTCACTAGCTTCTCAGTGAAACTTGAGTAATCTCCTTTGTGATTTACAGTCACTGAAAACTCACTGAAGGGTCAGCTCTGAGTCGGTTCAAACTCAATGGTACATAACAGCAACATAAATAGCATGTAACAGGTAAGAGAATTTTAGATGTGATGAAAATAGTGTGAAATTTAGAGAACCCTGATTGAGAGGTTGAGGCATTCACTGCTAAATAAAAGGTAGTATAATCTGGCCAGTAACTCCAGAGGAAAAAGATGTAGCAATCTGAATTTGTAATTGCTTAGAGACTTGAAAGCCTTATCAAGTAATTTTACTCTGTCTTGTAGGGTTATAATAAGTAGGAACTGATGCATTAGTGGTATTTTTGAGTTTTGTTTGGATATGCAACTGATGGATGGTTATCTTCAGCTCTTCTATAAGCTTCTGGAAAACCTCTAGAGCCATAACCACAGTATACATTTTTCCAAGTTTATAAAAATTTACAGAATTAATTTATTGTTCTGCTTTATCTGCCAAAAAGATTAAAATTGTCTTTTAAATGTTTTTCTTTTAACTATTTGTTAATTTGAAATTATTTTATTATGCTGTTGCATCTGCATTTTGTTGCGGTTGCTGTTATGTGCTGTTGAACTCACCTGTGTCTCATTACGATCCTATATACATCAACTCTGAAGCCTTGCTGACTCTGACACATCTACCCCTACTGCCATTATTGATACATTTACTGTCTCAGTCCATCTCATTCATAGTCTGCCTCTGCTGCACTGTCCCTCTACCCTTGAGCATGAGCCTGGTTTAACCCTCTCCAGGATGAATCTGTTTGTTTTCTTGGCAGTCCATGGTACATTCAGTACTCTTCTCCAGCACCACAGCTCAAAGGCATTAATTCTCTTTCTAACCTCCCTAGTCATTGTCCAACTCTCTGATGCATAACAAGTGATTGCAAAGACCATGGCCTGTATCAGGCACACCTTAGTCTCCAAAGAGACATCGTTGCTCTTTAGTACTTTAGAGAGGTCCCAAACCGCAGACTTTCCCATTGCAATATGTTTTTTATTTCCTGGCTGCTGGTGCCAAGAGTGTTGACCGTGGAGCCAAGCAAACTGAAGCTGTGAACAATCTCAATCTCTTCGCCATCCATCCTGATGCTACCAATTGGTCCAGTGGTGAGAATCTTTGTCTTCTTGACATTGAGCCTCAGTCCATACTGAAGGCTGCAGTCCTTGACCCTCAGCAGAAAGTGCATGAGGTGCTCCAGGGTGATCTACGTAATGCAGATTGTTAATAGATCTTCCACCAAACCTGACGCCACACTTCTCCTCATAGAGCCCAGCCTCTCTGATAATCTGCTCTGCATACAGGTTGAAAACGTATGGAGACAGCACACGTCCCTGGCATACACCCTTCCCAATTTTGAACCATGCAGTGTTTCCCTGCTCTGTTCTGATGACTGCCTCTTGGTCCAAGTACAGGTTTCGCATTAGCATGAGTAAATGTTCTGGGATTCCCATTCTTCTCAGAGTCAGCCACAGTTTGTTATGATCCACACAGTCAAACGCCTTTGCATAATCAATGAAACACTGATAGACATTCTTCTGGTATTCCCTGCTTTCAGCTAAGATCCATCCATCTAACATCAGCCACAATATCCCTAGTACCCCTACACCTTCTAAACCCAGCCTGGACTTCTAGCAATTCCCTGCTGATGTGCTGTTTCAGTCGTTTTTGGATAATCTTCAGTAGAATCTTGCTTGCATGTGAAATAAATGATATTGCTCTGTAGTTTCCACACACTTTTGGGTCACCCTTCTTTGGAATGGGAACAAATATAGATCTATTGACTATAAACTATGTTAAATCTAAGTTTGAAATAAAATGGAACATAATCAATATAATTTTAAGGCACTGCAAAGATATTCACACATTTTATTAGATACTAAATTCCTTTGTTTTCACTAACTTTTGTTTATGTAAGATAACACCCTTCTTAATTAAAATACTCCTACCTCCTACCCCATCTGATTACCTGCTCCCCACTACGTGTGTGTGTGTGTGTGTGTGTGTGTGTATAGTTATTGTTCATTGCCTTCAAGCAACACCAGTGAAATATTTAAGTCGGGTCCCAATTTGTCTGGATATACTTATTATGCACTAACATTAAAAAAAAAAACTAATCCTAGTTCTAAGCATGCAAGGCCTGACTTGAATATAATCAATATGCAATATCACAGAGTTTGCAAAATGCATAAGCTTGCCACAGTAAAATCTTCATTTTGCATATGTCAGCAATGAAGGAGTTGTTTGTCTTGGCAGCATCATTAGAACTTATACAGAAAATATTGAAATAAAAAAAATCATAAGGAAAAGAAACAGTTCTAAGTAAAGTTAAATATGTTGGCAAATCTTTTCCAGATCTAGAAAATGTTTAACTTAAGAATTCCCCCAAAAAGGAAATGAGAGATATGCTTTGTTAATTAGAATATATCTTTAAAAAGTTAGTTTTTATAAAAAAAATAACAATAATATAACTGTACAGTTGACAAAGAATACGCTATAAATTTAAAACAATTACAAACACTATCTACCTCATAAAAGTCTTTGACATTGTGATGATATAAACCACTTTCTTAGAAATAGCCACTGTTAACATTATCTTTCTTCTTCAAAAAAGGCAAAAACTGGTGGGACAACTGCTAGATATCACAAATAGCAAGTTTTCACAGAAAATAAAAACTGCATTTTAATATTGTCATCTCAAATCTTCACAAGCACAGAAGAAACATTGCAAATGACATTATTTCTATAGGAGAGAAAAGAAGAAAAATTATTAGCAAATCTATTCTATCTCAACATAACTTGAGGAAAAGACAGTAGTCAAATGCTAGAAAATTCTGAGAAAGACATATGGTGTTGTGTCAAATGCTACAGAAGTGAAGCTTTTATTCTTACAGATAAAACAGAATGCCAAAAAGGCAGCCTCTTTATATGTCAGTAGATTGCATGTCAGAAGAGATGGTTGAAACTATCTACACAAGGTCAAGACTTCTGTGTTTTTTTCTGAGTTCGGCATTCTGTTCAGTATGGCTTATTTCCAGACATTCTTCTAATATTAAAAAGAAAAAAGGAGAAGAAAGAATGAATTCTGAAATGTTTATATTCAAAGCAGTTTATATAGAAATGGTATTAGGAGGTTATAAGACCAGAAAGTTACAACAAGATACAGAACAACAGTATTAAATATACACGACCACAAAGCCATCCAGCAACTGGCAATATACCTCTTAACCATCAAGAATTTGAGAGGATAAAAATTACTACAGAGAAAAAAGCAAAAAGGTAAAGTACTGTTGATCTGGCTTTCAACCCTGAGCTGGAGCAGCAGGTGATCAAGACAGCAGGGACTCTGGCTGTCAACATTAGGATTTGAACAAGAGCAGAAGGTAAGAGCTGAGATTATGGAATCAGACTAAGTTAAAATCCCAGCTTCTCCTTGTGAAGCGTTTGGTGATATATGTAATAAAACAACAACCAGGCAAGAGCCAACATTTGCTTATCACTTGCTGTGTGCCAGGTCCTGTTCTAGGTTTCTCTGATGTAGCAATCACAACAAGTCTACAACTGATAAGTGCACGCATCCAGGGTTCTTTTCCAAGAAATCTGACTCTGGAAAGCTCAACATCATCTCTTCGCAGCCTAGTCCTTGCGTAACTGCTAAGAAACATCAGAACCTTGTATGAACTCAGACAAGTAACTAAATTTCTCTGTGCCTTATTTTAAATGAGAAGAAACAGTAATAATACCTGCACAACATTTATGTGGTTCAAGGAAAATAGCATACATATGTCTCTTTGTATAATATCTAACACATAGTATTATCAGCCATACCATAAAACTCAGTGATGATATTATATTAGACATAGTATTAAAATCTCACAGAATTCCCACATTACCTCCTTGGCTATTCATCTTGATCTCTTCAGCATATCTTTTTTTCTTCTTTCCAGTTGCCTTTAGGAATCAAGAGAACATCTCACACAAACCATCCTCTGATGTTTTCATCTGTTCCTCCAGGTGATGTTCAGCGCACACAAAGACTCTGTGGAGATGAAACATGGCCCTTGATAGTGTCTTTCAGGGTTCACAAAGCTACAGAGTATTAAAGGCCAAGTCAATCTTTCTGAACAGAAAGAAAGATCATTTACTTATTCTCTCTCAAAACTTCACTTTGTAACTTTGACTTTTAATAGATCCCATCCGGTTCTTGGTATAAAAACTTCTTCCCTCAATCTCTGTGTACAGTTTATCTCCATGAAGTTTAGGGCAAGTCTTTGTCACTGACGTGGGAAACATATACTATCTGCTAGGCTGAGATTTTGGTTAAACAAGCCCAGGGAAGCAAATACTAATCTTGAAGATAGTTGTCCACATACTGCACTAAACCAATGAGCTGAAATAATTAAAATTATGAACTCTTTCAATTTTCCCAAGCTTAGGAGAGATTGGTTTGTGTCATGGGAAATCCCCAAGTCCCACAGAAATAGAAGTGAATTTATCATTTACTTTTAAAAACACCCAAACAACTTTGAGTGACAGCAGTGAAATTGTCCCTCAGCTTTAGGAACCAGATCAGCCTAGCTAAACTCATGGCTGGTAGGAGAATCTCCTGAGTAGATCGCGGAATATGCACTCTTATTTATTCCTTACCAAAATGGTTGTTGTGATGTGGACACACTCTTTGTCTCAACTTGCTCTGTTAGAGCAATAATACTATTCCATCTGGTTCAGACAAGGTAAATGCTCTTTTTTAATAAACTCCTGGGTCCCTTTGCATGTGTGTACGCGTGGTCATGAGCGTGCGAGCACAAACACACACACACACACATTTCTGCTTCTGTTTTCTGAGAATTTGCAATTCTTGGGCTGCTTTGAACATAGTCCAGATAGCTGCTTTGTGTGTGTGTGGCCTGACAGTGGTACTGGTAATTGAAGGACCTGTGGTTTATATGTTCTGTGTCATTTCAGCAGTGGGGTTTTTTTGGGAGGGACAAGGAAGTGTTTCTACATCCCACACTTCCAATTACATGTCAGCCTGAAATACGTGGAATCTTCCTGCTACTTATTTCTTCTCTTTTTATTTTTTTACATTATTGAGAAAGTAAAATTGTTATGAAGTCAAAGCAACTCTTAGTTAAAGTCAAGGTCAGTTGAGTTTTAACCATTATATCTGTTCAAGAGCAGATGTAATGGCTTTGATTTCTTAAAGCTAGGATAATTTATGTCCAAGGGCATCACCCTACACAATTGGATATGTAATTCAGCATCACATCAACCAAGTTGCCAGCTTCTTGGCACCTCTCACTATAGCCCTCTTCTGGTTTACATCAGTAAATAACCTACAATCTAAACTACACTCCAGAATATACACTCTACACTATCTCTCCCAAAATCCAAACTCAAGGTATCCCCTCCTAGTGTTGGAGCTTACAGAGTTATTCAGCTGGAAACCAGGTCCATGAGGATCATCTTTTGGGTGTAAACTTCACTTAAACTCCTTAACATCCCAGGTCTCAAACAGGGTAGGGTAGATGAACCTCAGCCCTCAGGCAAATGTAGCTGAGGCACCCTGGTATGTTGTGTCTCCTGACCTTGCTGAGGTGCTTAGGGAGGAGATAAGAGGGTAGATCAAACCAAGGTGAATAATACCTTAAAACTGCTGAGGGAATGGGCTCCAGCAGTTATTTAGGAATAAATATCAAGCTTTAGTGACACTATCAACCATGGATCTCCACTCTCTGCTGGACCTGAAGCTCAATCAATTCCTTCTCAGATGCAGATTCTCTGGTCAGAGCAAAATCAGAACGCTGTTGGCTCCAGATTTCCCTCTTGACAGGAGTTCTTTCTTTTCAAGAAACCCACTACTCCACTTCCACAATTAAGAGTTGAAAGGAAGTCCCTAGTAGAACTTCAAAGCACCTCAACTATTGCAGTAATGAAAAATTTTCCTTGATGACTCTAAAATGAGCAGGGGTAGGGCCATGAGCAGCTTCACTTCTCTCCACATCTGTGAAGAGCTCTTAGAAGTGTCTTTCAGCCATACCCCCTAACCTAATTGCAGCCTTTAACTCCATTTTTACTCAAATTCTGAAGCTATCACTAGAGAAGGTTATCACTACAGAACTCTTCTCACCGCGTAAGACCTTGAAAAACAACTCCAAAACATTCAAATTCTCAAGTACAGTCCTGGTAGAAAAACCTTGAATCTTAGTGTAATTAATTTTAACTCTATCTCCCAGGGTTGTTTATTGTTATTATTATTATTATTATTATTATTAATTATTTTATATCTTTCAAGGGAAGCTCTGCTGGTGTAATCTACAGGACTTTCACTGCTAACTCAAAGGGTTCCCCTTTTTGGCTGCTTGAACCCACCGAGAGCTGTGAGGGAAAAAGCTGGGCAATCTCCTCCACTTGATTTACACCATTAGAAACCCAGTGAAGGAGCAGTCACCAGTTGGTTCCGACTCAACAGCAATGAGTTAGCCCTTTTTGTGAGATATTATTAACCTCTACTGTATAAAATGTATTTCTATTTTGATAGTGTTTATCATTCATTATTACAACAGTAGTTCGTGAGTGGCGCAAACTATTATTGGCTCAGTTGTTAACTGAAAGGCTGAAATTTGTACTTCACTCAGAGGCAACTCAGAAGAAAGATGTAAGGATCTACTTCTGAAAAAATCCACTGTAAGGTCTATGAAGCATAATTCTATTCTGACACATGTGGGGTTGTTATAAGTGGGAGATTACGCAGTGGCAAATGGTTAGGTTTGGTATCTTCACAAGATATTTCCGAAATTAGTGGTCTGAATATTTGCTTCAAGTTTCCTTGTTTCACTAAGTTTTTTAGTCATGTATGTGGAAGCCAAATACATTTTGTCCTTTGTGGTATCATTAGTACTTTTGCACATTTTTTAGATGTTGAAATGGGATCTAAAACTGACTTAGAATGACTCAGGAAAGCTGACTGTGTTTATTTCTAATTCTGAATAAGTGACATTTTGTTAACATTGCTCACAAGGGAGTATTTACACTACAGAAATTGACAAATGTTACAAATCAAGATAGCTCATGATTATTTTTTTCTGATTTTTTATTTAAATAAAATTTTTGTCTTATACTGGTTTAGGTAGAAAGTTCATAAACATTGTTTTCACACAGGATCTTTCCTATTTCCTTTACCCATTCCTCCCTTCACCCATCAAATTGTGATTTCTCGCCCCTAGCTCATCCCTCTGCATTCACTCATCTCCCTTGGATCCTCATACACATTCTACAATTATGTTTATACAGTATTTGTCCTTATGAAACTGAGATAGTTCACAAAGAATAATGTTCGCCAGTCTCTCCCAAGTTAGGTATTAATTTATAAAACCATTGCTCCTATGTGCTGCATAGTATTCCACTTTATTAACTTACCACAATTTCTCAATTCATTCAATTGTGCTTGACCATCTGAGCTGTTTCCATGTTCTTACGAGGTGAATAAAATTGCTTTAAACATTGGTATACAAACCTCCCTTTGTGCCTCAGTTCTCATTTTCTCGGGGTGTATTTCAAGCCATGGACTATCTGGGTCATATGTATGGAGTAACATTTGTCGAGTATTTTCTACCATAGCAATGAATTATGCTTACAAAACAGGGTGAATTATGTGAACATCATGTATACTAAATATCTTGAGAGTTGATGCTGAAATGGATGCACTTATTAGACATATTTGGGTGGAAGAAGAGTATTTTGACAACACAAAGATGGAAGTCAAGGTTGATAAAAATGGCAAGAAGCACACAAATGGAATCCAAAGAAAATTTATGTAATCGTGAAGAAAATAAGAAATAAAAATGTATATCCATTCACTGTTAAAAAACCCAAAACTTAAGCTTCAGCTGTTAACCCCAGTCACCCCATAGAACAAAGTAGAGTTGTCTCTGAGAGTTTCAAGTCTCTAAATCCTTATGGAAGCAAGCCACTTGCTTCATTTTTCTTCCTTAGAGTGGATGACAAGTTTCCCTTAGCATATAAATACTTAATATACTATGACACCATTAGTCCTCATGCTCACAAGTGAGCATATTGAATGTTAGTTATTAATATTGTTGTATGTCCGCAGGGGATTGTGCTTCTGCACACTGGTGTCACCAGTGCCTCTGTGGGAGACAGAAGAGCAATCTCCAGAGTTAGAACCTCCAAGTCACAGCCTCCTGAACACCAGTGGAAGGTTTCAGCTACGCTCCAACTCAATGGCAAGGAGTTTTGAAGAGTACAAAAGCACTATTTATACTGTATGTATTTTTGTTTCAGAAATCTATTTTATCCTTGAAATTTATATTTAGGGTCTTGACATTATGATAAAACATACTGAAAGATTTATTGACATACAAATCAGTTTTGTTCTTTTTGCTTGCAGACTAAAAATCATCAGTAGCCTTCTTAATGGAGTAGAAGAACGTCCATATCTTTTGAGTTACAGTGACAGGAGGGCCTTTTCCTTTCACTCCCTACACAGATTTCCATCAACGCTTAATCTCACTACCCTCAAGCATTAGAGATTCTGATCACCCACCAATCTCATTTTTCTCTAAGTAGCATGTCCTGTTTATATGGGAAATTAGAACAAAGATGATTTTTGGCTGGAATACAGTGCCCTTTTTTATTTTGTCCCTTACTCCTCGCTCAGCATTTCTTAAGCTCAAGGAACTGAAGAACAGATTCAAACCTAGAGTTGCTGTAATCAAGGATGCTTTGGGCAGAATATTAAATGAT
>NW_006399809.1:1078259-1080095 GCF_000299155.1 Elephantulus edwardii | reverse complement strand
CAGGATGGGTGTGTCAGAGGCAGTGCGGTTGGCACAGGATAGAGCAGGGTTTAGGGCTGTTGTGCATAGGGTCGCTATGAGTCGAAAACGACTCGACGGCACATAACAACAACAACAACAGTCCGTGGCTCTACTGTACTTCTCCCAGCCTCATCCAAAGTGGGTAGGAGTTCCTGGGTAGTATAGATGAATAGTCTGTAACTCATGCCCAACCAGAGATGCCTCAAAAGAAATACTTAGCACTCTACTTCCAGAAAATTAGACACTGGAAACTTTGTGGAGCACATTTTTACTCTGACACATATAGGATTGGCTTGAAATGAATTGGAATCTATGTGACATTAAGTGGTTATTTTTACATTGTGACATCTATTTATATAGCTATTTATATATATTCCATTTCCTTTCTCTTGAAAGCCAATTTTTCCTTCATCGATTGCCAAACTCCTCATTGTTCAGGATTCACCTCACATAATGTTTCCAGTTTGAATCTTTCTCTATTGTTCAGTATTTTGAGGATAAAAGAGAAGTTAATGCTTAACATTCTTAAAACTTTTACAATCTATTCATACATAGAGGAGAGGGGGAAAAAAGAAAAAGAAATGATACGGAGAAATGCATTTATAATATGTCTACAAAGTATATACAAATTATCCCTTTCCTATAGAAATAGCATATTAAGGGTGAAAGAGTCCCCTTTACTTTGTACCCACTTCTTCACTTACCTGTTGCCCCACTAATTTTAAAATATACAGGGCAGGGAAGATGTTTCTTTTTTTAATTATTACACATTTTTTAATTATTATTATTAATTTCCATGAACATCTACAGAAATTTTAGAATACCATTCATTCATTGTTGCACTTTTCTCCCCACCCACTCACTCCCCCCCACCCCCAGTTCGCTCCTTTCCTTGAAAAGCAAAAGAAAAACTCCTTCATTAGTACACAATCCCCCCCTCACCTCCCCACTTCCACCCCAAGTATATGCCACTCTGTTTCTTTTATGATATTAGACCATAACTATAATTAATTATAAGCATTTTCTAAAACGCAGGAATGTATCTCTGAAGTTTCTCTTCAATTCTTTTCATTTCATTTCTCTTTCTGTAGGTACCCTTTAAAATTAGACTCATATATCCTTCAGAATGTTGTATGTGTTCTATGTTGTCATTGTCGTTTTTAGCTTCCATGGAATTAGCTCTCACTTCAAGGAATTACTAAGCACAGTTGAAAAAAAAAATGCTGCCTGGAACTGGGTCATCTCTATGATTAGTTGCTAATCAGAAATCACCAGGTATTTCTTTTTAGTGTGTCTTTCTTAGGATCAGGTGCACCTTAATCTTTAGACTTAGATCCTTACTTTTTAGCACTTTAAAGAGTTCCTTAAGAGCAAATTTGCCCAATTTAATACACCTTTAGATTTCTTGACTGCTGCTTCAATGAACATGGACTGTGAATCCAGATAAAAGGAAATCTTTGACAGCTTCAATCATTTCAATATCTATCATGAAGTTTCTTATTTATCTAATTGTGAATATATTCTAGTTTTTCACTTAATACAAAATGTCTAATAGTATGTCATACTTTATTTAGTAGGCCTTTGTGGCCTAGTAGTAAGAATCTGTGCTGTAATCCCAAAGGTTTATGGTTTAAATCCACCATTTAAATGGACCATCTTGAAGTACAATATTGCCAGTGACAGGATAATATCTATATGCATACAAGGAAGTCCAGTGAATACCATTATCATTCAAATATATGCACCAACAACCAGAGCCAAGGAAGAGGAGATAGAAGATTTTTACCAACTTTTACAATCAGAGATTGATCGAAC
>NW_006399809.1:1071993-1076079 GCF_000299155.1 Elephantulus edwardii | reverse complement strand
GGATTGATTCAGTGACTGGGATAATTGGGATGGGAGTGTCAGAGACAGTGCGATTGGCCCAGGACAGAGGGGAGTTTAGGGCTGTTGTCCATAGGGTCGCTATGAGTCGCAGGCGACTCGACTGCACATAACAACAACAACAACAACATCTCCTCCCATGCATTTACTGCCTCCAAAAATCAACTAAAGGCTCAGCTATGGGTTGGTTGTGAATCAATGGTAAACAAAAACAATAGCTTTGAATTTTTTCATACAAAACTGCAAAATATAGACTTAAACTCTTATTTGTATAAACCTAGATTTCTGAAAGTAGCATCACTGTATTAAAAGAAAAGCACATTTCAGATTTTAGAATATTTTGTCAATAGTTGTCTACATCATTCATACTAAGTTGTGCCTGACTCAGAATTCTGATTAAGGATGACAGAATAAGAATCAATGGCTTCGAGTTTTGTGCTCTAGAAGTGTTTAACATCCCATGGACTGCCAAGAGAACAAAAAGTTTTGTTTTGGACAGGGTGAAACTAAGTTTCCCCTTGGAGCAGGAATTTTGGGCATGTGGCCAGAAGGGACCAGTCCTCGGAAAAGTGCATAATGCTTGAATGGGTAGAAGGTCAGCTCAAGAAAGGAAGATCCTGGATGACATGGATTGACACAGTAACTGGTGTAATGGAGGTAGGTGTGTAAGAGTCAGTGAGACTGGCTCAGGGCAGGGTGGACTTCAGGGCTATTGTATGTGGGTTGCTGTGAGTCTCAGGTAACCCAACGGCACATAACAACACAACTTATTGTTATCAATTCAGAAGTAATTTATAGCTGACCCTTCATTGTGTTTCCAAGGTTGTAAATCTTAGTTTAGGAGATTGATCACCTTTTACCCATTGAATCACTGGTGGATTTGAGCAGGTGGAGCACAAGCTTTGGTTAACAGTTTTTCCTTACTGATAAGACCATCAGAATGGCCTAAGTAATTTAATCCAAATTTCATTTCTACTATTGTTGTTGTGGTGGTGATTGGGTACCATTGAGTAAGAACTGACTCATAGATGTTCTGGTGCGTTTTCAGAGGCAAATAGTCAAACTGAAGGAGGTTGCCCATCTTGCTCCCACCCAGCATCCGGTAGATTCAAACCAGGTGCCTTTGGGATTGCAGTACAGCTTCTTGCCACTAGGCCACCATTGCTCTCTTAACCTCATTGCTATTGAGTCAGATTCAGTTCATAGGTGACTCTCCAGTAGGCATTTGGAGGCTATAAATCACACAAGTGGAGACTGCTCATCCTTCTCCCTTGAAGAAACTGGTCGCTTTGAACCTCTGTCTCTGGGTTGGCAGCACAGCTCCTTACCCACTGCTAAATCACAAGTGCTCCCTTTCTACCATTACCATGTAAAAACCCAGTTCCTCATCATTGCTAGCAAATAGTAGGTAGCATTGACTTTTAAAAGCAGAAGAATGAGCTTAGCTGAGGCAATATTGTCAGTCTACATTAGAGGCTATAAATAAAATTCTTCTGAATTTCAGGGTTTTGTGTGTGTGCACTTGTAGAAACTTCTGTTTCAGACTTCCTGTGCAGCACAGTTGTTTTGTACTGAGTATCTGGTGCCATCTACTACTTTTCAGATAGACAATGGCTCTTAGGAAGGGCTCACCAGGGTTATCACTCAAGGCCCTGTTGAGTCTATGTTCTAGTGATTCAGGTCATCTCTGTGAGGACTTTCCCTCACAAGCTACATTCCTTTGAGCACTATGATCAGCTGTGGTGATGTCAGAGAATAGAATCAGCGATTAGGTCAGTTTAGGGTCTTTTGGAGGTCATCCTGGGCCTCTCCCAGGCATTCTGACTTATTTAGTTTCAGTTATCATTGAGGACAGGCAGAGATATACTGGAGGCATCTACATTCCTTTGAACTTCTCTGGCAAATTCATTTAAAAGTACTGAGGCCAATTAAGTGTAAATTGGAAGATGTCATACAGGGTTCTGCCTTTTACCTCCAAAATGTAAAGGTCAATTGTCTAGCCTGGACGGTCAAAGATGCTCTAGGTACTTGAGCAGCCTTATTATTTCGAAACAGACGTATTTTGTTTAAAAAATTCTGGAAAATATCAAGTAGATTTCAGATTTAGGGCAGAATAAGTCATCCATAAAAATACTTAGGGTATATGCATGCCTATGTATTCATATATGTATTATACATTTGGACATATATATTTATTTCTTTCCATTCCTCTTTAATACACATAAGCATACCTTATTTTATTGTGCTTCACTGTGTTTTACTCTGCAGATATTTTACCTTTTACAAATTGAGGATTTGTAACAATTTTGTGTTGAGCAAGTCCGTCAATATAATTTACACAAAAATATGAACTCACCTCATATCTCTGTGTCATCACAGTTCGATATTTCATAATTTGAAACATTTTCCATAATGTTGTATAATATTTAAGAGAGTACAATAGAGAGGAAAAAATGTATATGCCATGGGAAACCAGAAAATTCTACAAGTTGTTTTTCTTTTTCTTTTTTTTTTATTCTGCAGGATTTTTTGTTGTTGTTTTTTTATTAATTTCAATGAACATCTACAGAGATTTTGGATTTCCAGTCTTTCATTGTTGCACGTTTCTCCCTGCCCACCCCACCCCCACCCCCAGTTCACTCTTCTTGAAAAGTAAAAGAAAAACTCTTTCATTGGTTGTTTTATTTCTCTGTTTGCTTCATTGTAGTGATCTGGAAAGGAAACGGAAATATCTCTAAGGTATACTTAAAACAATCTATGCATGTATTTCATACAGATGGATAGAGATAAAAGAGACAAACACAACAGAAATATGTTTAAATAGGAATCCATTTACTGTACAAACATAGTTCCCCTTATGCATGTATATTAAAGAAAGTTGGGAAAATACCTTTTTGTCCAAATGCATATTACATATATGAATATACACACACACACACACACACACACATATATCCTAATAATTTTTATGTAAGACTTGCACTGCGCTGTTGTTGATTGCTGTCAAGTCGAGGTTAACTCATAGCGACTCTATGAACTAAAGACCTAATGCCTTTCCATAGTTACCATGTTTCTCCAAGTTCATAGAGTTTCCAGAGGTATGTTGTTTAGAAAGTGGATGCCACTCCTGCTTCCCAACCTGTTTTACAACTGGAACTGGAAGCTCCACCAAACACTTTCCAGAATGTCCATTATGGTAATTGATATCCCCATGGCACAAGGTTCAGCATCATAGCAAGCCCAGGTTACTTCATACAGCACATTGACAAAGAGTGATGTAAAATCTGTCAGAATGTTTCTCCAGATATAACAGCACTAGTCTCATTTAGCAGTGGTTAAGTGTTGTCAAGTCGAATATAACTCAGAGTAAGCTTTGCACAAAAGACCTGAACTCTGTTTTACAATTAACAGCATTTCTGTAATTTATAAGACAGTTTGTAGAGTTTCCAGAGGCATCTCACTTAGGAAGTGGATGCTATTCCTGCTTCCCTACATGAATCAATCTGGAAGCTCATCCAAGCATTATACATGACTGGTAATGATTATGGTATTTTATTATGACTATGGAACAGTGTTCAGCATCACAGCAACTTCAAGTTGCTCAGTTTAGCAAGTAGACACATGATTGCTGTGTTTTTTAAGGAATATTCTTCTATATTTTTTTAAAAAAGGATTTTTAAAACTACACTCTCAAGCAGGGTTCTACCCTTGCCCTTAATCTAAGGCTCATGTGCCACACAATTTTGAGGAGCAAAAAGAATAGTAACACACAACAAAAAGGACCCCAGGAACTTCACTTGCCTGACTACCATTAAGAAGAGATGCAATCAAGATGCCAACCATTCAGCCAGTCAGCCAACTTCCAGAGTGGAGGGAGAATCTCTGCCCTAACAGACTGAAATTAGCTTGACATTTCCACACCACCCCCCCCCACCCTCCCGGAAGATCCCCTCAATGGATGAAGCACAGTTGAAAAGAAAGAAGTTAGATGTAGTAACACACTGAATGTTGTTGTTGTTATGTGCCAGAGAGTCGTTTCCGACTCATAGCGACCCTATGCACAACAGC
>NW_006399809.1:1061793-1070078 GCF_000299155.1 Elephantulus edwardii | reverse complement strand
CAAGGCCTCAAACCTGTTCCTGAGATGATTCTGAAATTCAGGTGGTATGACATCAAAGTCATATTTTGGCTCCTGTGGATTTGGTTTAATTTTCCTCAGGTTCAGCTTGCATTTGCATATGAGTAATTGGTGGTCTGTTCCACAATCAGCCCCTGGCCAACACACTGAATATCTTCCTTGTTTTTCAAATTCAAATGCTTTTATTTGTTTTTTTTTTCCCTAAATCAAGAGATTTTATTTTTTTTTTGTGGGGAAACATTATATTTTTGACTGGTATATTAAGTAAGGAGTTGTTTTTGCATAGCCCAGTGAATGAAACTTTATGCATTCACTTCAGTTCCATAGGTCCCAAGTAGGATAAACTGATGACTTTGAGAAAAGGGGGGAAGAGGGGGAGAAAAAAGAGAAGATGAGGAAGGCTGAGGTCCTAGAAAGTCTACAGTTGCCTCTTCCTTCCCGCCATGTTTCCTTTGTTGCTATTAAATAGGGATACTGCACACCCACAACTCCCTCACCAGTATTTATTTGGAGGGCAGGATAGCAACAAAGCAAGACTTTATTGCCCTGCTTTTTTGGCCTGTAAGATGAGTCCAATTGTCTCTGTAACCTGTAAGAAGACATCCAAATTTACTGACGAGCAGACACTTATCATTTGGTATTTCCATTTATGTTCCTTATACTGCTGCCATACTGAGCTGCGCCATTGCTCAGCAAGGCCTTTCATGAGTGGCTTTGCGTATGCTCTGGAAGAACTCCTAGCTCTCTTTCCTTGTCACTGAAACTTCACTTAATCACCAAAGCAGAGCTATTTGTGCTGCCTTCTGCACAACCTCAACACTCTTCTGTTCCACCCCAACAGCCTGCATTTTTTTTCTTTTTTTCTATTATGAATTTAATGGTAGGCATGTTTTAGGAGATTAAAAAAATGTACTAAATAAATGAATTAGTGACCTGAAAAGTTAAGGGAAGTTGAGACTCTTGGTGAGAGGTTAAAAAGCTCTACCTGTAAATAATGGTGAGGTGGGAACAGTTCAGCATTAGAACTCTCATCTTACATGAAGGATAAACTCAATGATGCTGAGTCACTTATGACACAGAAATCCTGATCTGGTTTTGAGATTTTAACTCAAAATGGGAGGAGAAGCCTTGTCTTTTTTCTCAGAGCCACTAGTGGATTTGAAGCTCCAGAGACAGGATTTGGGTGAGTAGCCAAACTGGCTTCTGTTGGAGATCTGTAGTTTTTGGGCTAACAACACACCTTGACATGCACTACATATCAAGAGCTCTTCAGGATACTCATATTCAAGTTCAAGCTAGCCCACCTCCTGAGCATCAACCACTCTTCTATTCATAGAGACTTTCCTTTTGTTAGAAGGCAGAATAGAAGAATTCAGATGAAGATGGATCAGAAGGAAGACCTGGTCATAGATTTCCAAAAATTGATGAATTAAAACAAAATGACAGTTCAATCTGCAACCAATCAATTGACATCACCATAGTCAACATAGCTTTGTTTGTTGAGCTTGGGGCAAAATGAATTAGGAGTTAACATGATGGCAGCTAACAATACAAAATCATAACATCATAAATTATAATGCTTGTCTTAACAACTGTCAATTACTTTCTGTTTAGTTATATGAGATAAACATCAAAAATTAGTTAAATATACATATACCCAGGACCTTTCCAGGAAGATTGAAGTAAGGCTGTGAACCCTGTGTGTGTATCTTTCATTTAAGGTGATTGTTTTAATATATGCACAAGATACATTTAATCAGAACACCCAGCTAAGTACATTGTTAATGGCAATATTTGCTACTCCACCATTCTAAGCACCTTATGCTTATAGTTGTGAGTGCTTACTGTAGACTAAACACCACAGTGGTGCTTAAAATTGTGATAGTAATTTGATTCTGAGCTTACTGTACCAGGAATGTGTTAGTAAATCCTCTCACAAAGATATTGCACTGAATATATGTAGAACAAAGCTTATTTGACAGGTTAAACCCATATCCCCTTTTCAAAACACTGTTGTTGTTATGTACCATCAAGTCGCTTGCGACTCATAGCGACTCTATGTACAAGAGCCCTAAATGCTGTTTTATCCTGTGGCAATCTAGCCATCTCAAACGCACTCATTCCCACCACTCCAGTCACAGAATCAATCCATCTCATCGAAGGTCTTCCTATCCTTTTCTGCCCGTCACTCTGCCAAACATGATGTCCCTCTCCAAGTACCAGTCCCTCCTTGCAACATGCCCAAAGTATGTCAGTCTATGCTTCAGAATCCTTGACTCCAAGGAGCATTCCGGCTTCACCCTCTCCAGGACAAACTTGTTTGTTCTCGTAGCAGTCCATGGTATATTCAACACTCTTCTCCAACACCACAGCTCAAAGGCATCAATTTTCCTTCTATCACCCCTAGTCACTGTCCAACTCTTTGATGCATAACATGTAATTGTGATGACTATATCCCAGATCAGGAGCATTTTAGTCTCCAGCCTGATGTTGTTCTTAAGTGCTCTTGAGAGGTCCCTCATAGCTGACTCTCCCAATGCAATTCGTTTCTTGCTTTCCTGGCTGCCGTTAGGAAGAGTGTTGACTGTAGAGCCAAGCAAACTAAAACTGTTAACTATCTCAATCTCTTCACCAGCCATACTGATGCTGCCAATAAAATTATCTTTTATGTTATATATAAGATGGCTGCAGAAATTACTACAATTGGCAATGATAATATTTCAAAATTTATTTTTATTTTATATTGTTTTGCATGCAAAATTCGTATATATTGTTTTTCATACATATATGTTCTGTTGTACTTATTCCCTCACTCATATTGCGTTTCATAAGATCATTCCCATACACTATATTTTACACTATATCTTATAAAATTAAACACCATTGATCTATGCCCACTATTTCACCCCATCTTTTTGGATATCCACTGAATCTTTCCTAATTCCTTCACTTCTTCCCTCTAAGAATACACTCAGAGGGAAATAAAATTGAGACACAAATGGAGAATTGTACACTGATGTTCATAGCATTATTCACAATAAAAAGTACATGAAAGTAGCTCAAATGTCCATTATCAAAAGAATGGATTGAGAATTTTGGTACTTTCACATGATGGAATATTATGCAGCACTTGGGAGTAACACTTTTAAAAAAATACTATATAACATGGAAGACGCTAGATAGCATTATGCTGAGTGTACTAAATCAGTTTCATAAGGACAAATACTTCATAAAACCATTATTGTAAAGCTAAAAGGATAACTGACAATATTATTTTTAAAATCTTTTCTGAAATTCAATATTCTCAATATTCACTAAAGAAGATTCTAAAAATCAGAAATTAATATATTTCTCATTACAAATGAGTGTAATTCTTCACTGCATATGAGAATTGGTAACTATGCTAGACGGAGTTCTGGTAGTGTAGTGGCAAGAAGTTTCTCTGTAATCCCAAAGGCACAAAGTTCAAACCCACCAGATATTCCAAAAGAGAAGAATGGGGAGTTGGCAATATTCTTAGGTACAATTAACTGCCTCTGAAAACCCATGACAGGGTAAGCTATGGGTTGTTTCAGACTCAAAGGAACACAACAATAACAACAACAGCAATGATGCCTGCTGATTTACCCAATGGAAAACATATTTTCATTTCTTGACTGCTACTACCAACAGTGTTATTATAAATCAAAAGAAAATTGTATATTAGTCTCCACATAAAATTTTTATTATACCTTGTAGTCCATTCATATATTTTGTGTTTCACAAATTTTACTCATACATTGTGTTTCATATAATCATTCCCATACATTGAGTTTCATAAAACCATTCACCATTGATCTATGTCTGATATCACTCCATCTTTTGGCATTCCCTTTGGATCTTTCTTAATTCCTTCAGTGGGGAAATCATAGGGTCACAGAGTTTGTTCAACAAGTGCCTTTTAATATATGTAGCCTATGGCCAAAGCTTCAGTTGCATGGATTCATTTTGTTGTTATGTGCCGTCTAGTTGCTTGCGACTCATAGCAACTTATGTACAATAGCTCTGAACCTTGTTATGTCCTGTGCTAATCTTTTTGTCTCTGACACATATACACTCATTACCCCAGTCACTGAGTCAATCCATTTCTTTGAGGGTCTTCCTCTAGTGTGCTGTCCCTCCACCCTCCCAAGCATGATATCCTTCTCCAAGGATGGCTATCCTTGCCACAAACTCAAAGTATGTCAGACGACGCTTCAGAATGCTTTCCTCCAGGCCTTCAAGAAGCAGATTGGTTTCACCCTTTCTAGGATAAACGTGTTTGTTCTCCTACCAGTCTTTTCCAACACCACAGATCCAAGGCCTAAATTCTCCTTCTATCACCCTTAGTTATTGCCCGACAAGTTCAATATATATATATATAAAACTGTTCATAATATTTCTAATTTGTACTTCCCAAAGACCCTACCTGTATGGAATTATTGAGTTAAAGCTCTTATATGTTATTCAGTTGATCTTTTTGTCCTCATGAATTTAAATTATGTTCTTTTTTTATTTATAATAATGAAAACATTTTGATCACTTTCCTAAGGAAAAGAAAAGCGAAGCCTTATTGACACTATGTATAGAAGTCCTTTTACAGGAGCCATGACCACTGTTCTAATATGGTCGTGTTGACCTTGACTTGCAAAGGTTATGTTGACCAAATAAAAATGTACAATGGACCAAAAATGAGGTCAACTGAATCATAGAGCTTAAATTGGCAGCTGAATTAACGTCCTTGCTCTTGGTGGAAGCAGACATTTAGGATGATTTGTAGGCCATGGAGGGACTTGAATGTTCTATTATTAAAGAAAAACTCTGGTATAAATTTATTTTATAAATTTTATATTCGTTTCTAGTATAATCACTAAGACTACTCAAATAAGTAATGCAATAGCATCTTATTTCAGGTTAGTATTAGATTTGTGAGTTTCCACTTAATTAATGAAGTACTAAAGACTGTAGTCTTTGGCATTGATAGATAGATAGATAAGCCTTAGGAGCTTGGTTTATAGTTTAAGTAAAAATGGTAAGGATAAGGGTTTTGACTTTTTATTTCTTTTTTCTGAGCTGCCAACATATACTCCCAATATACTGAGTTCCAGAGAGTGGGAAACAAATTGTAGAAAAATGTTCAACAGCATAAATTGTCTCAGACAATTAAAAACAATTGTTTGGTCGGTTTTGGTTTTTTGTTTGTTTGCTTGTTTTAATACAGATAGTGTTAATGAAGAATAACAAAAACTGTCAACCTATCAATAGCGTAAAAACAAAAGGAACTGCTTTAGGGTTCCTTTTCATACTTGGTAGTTTAAATACAGGCAGGACATCTTTTTCTGAAATGTTTAGGAAAGATAGCAACCATTGAACAAATGGCTTTCTTTCAATGTTTTTCTATAAATAATTTCCTGTGATATTTAATCTCCTATATCATGTTCTCAAACTTAGGCACTAAATATAAAACTTCTATCATGTTTGATTTTTTAATTTTATTGGAAGTTTACAAATAGCCTTATTTTTTCAGATAATCATTTTAGGTGTAAATTACTATTGAGTATTGTAATTAACTTTTACAAAGTTTACCGTTGTTGCTGTTATTCTTGCTTGAGTGACCTGCAGTTCATAGTTCATCGTGACCCTATGTGCAGTAGCTCTGAAGCCTACCCTGTCCTGAACCAGTCTCACAATGTATATACATCGAAAAATTTCTCCCACAGGGTAAAAATTATGTTCACATACTGGAAAAAATATTTGTCATAGTATATCTGACCAAGGACTCATATTAAAAAGTCTATAGAATATTTTAGAACCCCATGGAAAAGAAGGTAAACAATTCAATAAGAATATGAGCAAAAGATATGAAAAGAGTGTCCATCAAAGAACAGATTCAGATGAAAAACAATCGTATGAATAAAGGCTTGAGAAAGCTAGCTATTGTTTCTGTATACCATTGAGTCAGAACTGACCCATAGCTGGCCCTGGTGGGTTTTTTGGAGGTATTTAATCTCACAGGAGGAGAGTTGCAAATAAAAGCAAAGAGATAGCATCTCACTCTAGAGACAATGGCACAGTTTAACAGGATAACAAACAATAAATGCTGGTGAAGATGTGGAGAGGTTCTGTCCTCATGCATTGCTAAGGGAACTGTAAAATGATACAACTACTATGCAATGCAGTTTGGTGTATCTCCAGAAGACTGAAACTGGAAAATTCATTTGACCGAGCTATCCTACTACTAGGAATCCACCCCAAAGAAAATACATTGTTCTTTTAATATTATTTAAGTGAGTGTTCATATAAGAATTGCACATACTAAAGTGGGAATGGTGCAGAAACTATTAGCAAGAGTGCTGCACAAGGGTAACATGCAAATTTGCTAAGTATTCCATGGTCTTGTAAACTCTTACACAACTCTCATTAAATATTAAAAAATGTTTTAAGAAAATTCTAAGAAGTCTAAAGCTTTCCATATAACAGCATTGCTTTATGAATGAACTGAAGTCAACATTATTGAATTTAGATCTTATAAATCAAACAAAAGCTTGCTAAACAAGTATATTCCACAATATCCAAATCAGAAAGCAAATGAATCAAGTTGCAAAATACTGTTTTTCAGTTTGCTTCTTGTACTTATCACATTCTTTTTTCTTTGAGATTATTTATAATTAGTTGGAATTATGTTATCAAATGCTATCTAATAAAGTTGGAAAGGAACCTGGTGAAGTGGTTTGGAGCACTATAGTCAGCCTTCATTAGTTTAAACACCAGTCTCACAACTTACCACATGGTTGGTCTTGCATTAATAGTATAATCTCTCTAAGCCTCTACTTTAGAGTGGATTTGCAAGAAAACAGTTATTACATCATATGATTATTGTGACTGTTAAGGGAGACAATGCTTATAGAGGACTCACAACACCCTAGAATAAAATAAACTTCTGAGAAATGTTAGTTCTGAAAACTGAGGGTGATTTCAGATTGAGTACATGCCTGTTTAATTTCTACATCTCTTATTTAATGCCCTCTCGTTGTGACATCACCTTCCTCCAAAATATATATGTGTGTGTATATATATAATTTCCTTCATTTGGATGACTTCCTTTCATCAGTCAGGACTACATTCAGCAACTCTCACATGCATGAAATACTTCTTTAATGGTATGGTCTGTATGGAGTTGTGAGATTTCAAATCCACCGGTTGCTATTGATGAGAAAGATAGCCAATTTTTTCCTGTGTGATTTATAACCTTGGAACTCCAATCAAGTATCGGCTATGAGTCAGTCCCACTTGACAGTAGTGGATTGAGTTTGAATGGAACTGAGGGAAGAATGGATTACTTAGAAACCTCTAACTCACACGGGAGGGATCTCAATAGGCATTGTGCTAACGGTATTTATTTTGCTGGAGAGACGAAAGAGTGGCCCATTTGGCCCTGTCCCAATTTCACAAGTGAGCAACACTGGTGTTGCTTTCAAAAGATTCAGACCTTTACTATAAACTTTTAAAAGCCTGGGCATCTATTTTGGACAATAATTCCCCATGATTGCCACTCAAGCCACCTAAGAAGTCACAGAGAATCTGAAAGCACAAGGGATAATTTCCAAGGGAGCCTCAGGCTGTCCCAGCTATGGCTTATACTTCATAGCTTCAATATGACATTTCTATAAATGTAAGTAGGCATGAAATCAGCTATTTATAACCATGAAATTTGTTGATTTATGATTTACATAGGACACCCCCTTCAGACAAGACTGTGCCAAAGAACAACAGAATGTGGCCTGAAGGCTCTCTGTCTGCCTTTATATAGAACCAGAAAATTGGTTCTTTTTCTCAATGAGGCACAACTGGTTTGGTTTTAACCAAGACTGGGAATGCATTTTATCTTAAGATTGATAAAGAACAAACAGTTATGTCTTGGAAAAAGTGAAGCTTTTGTGCTCCTTGAAGGCAATGATGGCTAAACTTCAGTTCATATACTTTGGGTATGTTGTTAGGACAGGTTATTCCTTGGAAAGGGACAACTTGCTTGGAAAAAAATGGATGATCAATTAAAGAGAGGAAAACTTTCAATAATATGGATTGACACAGTGACTGCAGGAACGAGCTCAAGCATGTCAAGAGGATAGCACATAACAGAAAAGGATTAAATTCTACTGTTCATATGGTCACTACCTTACTCCACGGTGGTTCCTAACAGCACAACCTAATTAATGAATCAGTAAACTTTTATTCCCTTAGGATACATA
>NW_006399809.1:1044577-1061693 GCF_000299155.1 Elephantulus edwardii | reverse complement strand
ACACACACACACACACACACACACACATATATACACATAGAGTGTTTCCTTTTCTTTTTAAACACCACTGTGTGTTTATGTAATGATATATATAATAAATTTTTGATTTCTGGTGGTATAATGTATAATTACAGGAAGACCAAGACTTTGAATCTACCAATACTCTACAGAAGAAAGATGGGCAGTCTCCTTCTATAAGTATGTATTTTAAAAACCCAGAGGAAGGTCTTGATGAGTTGGAACTGACTCAAAGGCGATGGGTTTGGATTTTGGTTACACTTTGGAGATTAGATTTCCTGAATGATGGAGTCAATTAATGCACAAAGATATCGATTAAAAGTAGATTGAATATTTTTAAATGTTCAAGATTATTTATTATTATGTTTAAGATTATTCTTTCTCTCTCTTAGTGCTGTTGAATTGGAAATGCCTCATATTGAATCTTTATTGGATTTTTTTGTTTTATTTTTTACTGATATTTTAATGAAAGTTTACAGAAAACTTGGATTTCCATTCATTCATTGTCAAACAATTTCCTCCCTAATCCCAAAGTTCATTTTTCTCTTTAAAAAGATGTTTTTTCATTATTGCCCCATTGACTCTCCACACCTGTCCCCAGTCCCCTTTGCTATGCACCTCTTAATCTGGACTATTGTTACACAAATAATACCTAATCATATCTTTCTTTTAGACAATTCTTTTCCCCTCTTCTGTTTCAATGCAGTGTTCTTTATTTATCCCTTCTTTCCTTAGTTTCCCCCCAATCCTCATTTCAGTCAGTGGCATTATGCAGTATTTATCCTTTTATGATGGAGATGTTTCACTCAGCATGATGTCCTTCAGGGTCACCCATTTGGTATTATATTTTATGAGTTCCTTGTTTTTTTATCTCATCTACCTATGATCAACTTATTTTTTACAAGGAGATGGAATCAGATAAATGGGGAAATGCAGCCTCTTTAACAAATGGTATTGGCAAACTTGGAAAACTGTAGAAAACTCAAGCAAGACCCACACTTCACACCACACACAAAACCAACTCAAAGTGGATCAAAAAACTAGGAATAAAATTAAGAACTATTAACTTCATTAGAGAAAAGCTTGGAAGCTCTCTAGAAACCCTAATCCACAACATCAATAGTCTCCTAAGTATCCTCAAAAACCTACAACCAGGAGAGAATAAAATGGATGAATGGGACTTCCTAAGAATCAAATTCCTATGCACATCCAAAAATTTCTCCAACAGGGTAAAAAGGTAGCCACAGACTGGGGAAAAATATTTGGTAATGAAATGTCTGATAAGGGATTTATATCTAGAATTTATAGAATGCTCCATCACTTTTACAAGATAAACAACTCAGTCACAAAATGGGCACAGAATATGAACAGACACTTTACCTAAAAAGACATTCAAATGGTGAACAAACACACGAAGAAGTGTTCAAACTCTCTACTTCTAATAGAGATGCAAATCAAAGCAAATATGAGATACCCTCTCACCCCAGTAACATTAGCAAAGTTCAACAGAGAAGCAACCAACGAATGCTGGTGAGGTTGTAGAGAAATTGGAACCCTTATTCACTATTGGTGGAAATATAAAATTGTGCAACCACCCTGGAAGGCAGGATGGCACTTTCTTCAAAAATTGGAAATAGAAATATATTTGACGCAGCAATTCCACTACAAGAAATATACCCTAACGTAAGCAGAAGTGTCACCAAAACATATATTCACACTCATGTTTATTGCTGCATTGTTCACAATGGCAAAGAGAGAGAAGCAGCCCAAGTGTCCATCAACAAATAAATGGATTGAGAAGTTGTGGTATATTCACACAGTGGAATATTATGCAGTACTGAAAAACTAGGTTGAAAATTTGAATTTGTCCAGAGATGCCTTGGAAGAAAAGTCTGGAGAAAAGGAAATAATTTTAAACTCTATGGATCATAGTTCTATTCTGACAAGCTAGAGGTCACTACAAATGCTGAGCAAATAAATTCATGAAGTTCTAGTCTGTGAAGAAGAATATGGCATATTATCAGAAGAAGACTCATCAACACCCTATGTTATACAGATAAATACAAACTTATTTGCTGAAAGTGGGAAAAATCTGAAATAATTGCCCCACAGGATCAAAGAATATAGCTTTCAATATAAAGTACATGTCAATATTAAGAAAACAAATGTCTTCACCAGTGGGTCAATAGGCAAAATCATGATAGATAGAGAAATGATTTAAATTGACAATTACTTCATCTTACTTGGATCCACGATCAACACCCTTGGTACTAGCAGTCAAGAGGTCAAAGGATAAATTGTTTTGGGCAAGGTCACTGTTAGGGACTTCTCCAAAATATTGAAGAACAATGATGTCACTTTGAAAAGTGAAAAAATTAGGGTACTTCTGATTCAGGGCATGGTCTTTTAAATTACTATGCTTCTGAGAGGTGGAAAATAAATAAAGATGACAGGAGATGTTGTCATCGTCATAAAGTGTTGATGGTGTCATCAAGTGTTGAAGATCACTAAATATCTGATAGACTGCCAAAAGTATGAACAGGTATGTCTTAGAAAAGGTACAACCAGAGTGCTGCTTTAAAAAAAGAACAGCAAAACTTCATCTCTAGTACTTTGGATATGTTGCTAGGAGAGCCTATCTCCTTTGAAAAGGTTATCTATCGTGCTTGGAAAGGTGGAGGGTCAGGGAAAGGAAGGGAGACCCTCAACAAGGTGGATTAACACAGTGGCTGCAGGAATGGTCTCAACTAAATCAAAGATCATGAGAATGGTACAGGATAGGACAGTGTTTAGTTCTGTTGTTCATAGGCTTATTAGGAGTTGCACTCTACTTAAACATACCTAATGACAATATCTGTTATATGTTTGGGGTTTTGTTCTCCTGAGGAAGTCTGAGGAAGAATTGACAGCTGTGAATTGTGATGTTGTCAAAGAGAACTGTTTATATCATGGACTGCCAAAAATGCAAACACACCTCAAGCAAACACACTTCACATAGATTTTCTTTTACCCAAGTCATGAGGTTTTTTTTTTTGTTTGGTTTGGTTTTTCATTTATCACTGAGAAAGAATAAAATATGAGGATCTGAGGTGTAGGGAAAATTGTCTTAATATGGTGATAAGAAACAAAACCTTAAGATGACTGTCTGCTCTGCAGGGCTTTGCCCCTTGGCAGCTTTTCCTGAGGTGGAAGCCCCGAGAACTCTCCCATGCAAAAAGTCACATCCTTTGAACTGGCTACCTAATCTTCTTTCTAGGCTAGACTGCAACAGCAGTGGAGGCTCAAAGTGATACTGACAGGACCACATATTACCCTGATATTCCTGGATCTCCACTTCAGAACAGGGTAACGAGAGAGAGGCATTGGCCAAGAAAAAGGTTAGGAGAGGAGAGATGTTTTCTGAAGAGTTCTAAATTGACAGGAAATGTCAAGAAAAATGGACAGGGTCATTGAAATAGAATGAATTGTGGGTTTTTTGTTTTGTTTTTTTAATTGAAGAGTCATATAGTATTTCTTCTCTGCTCTGAGCTTTTAGGTATACTAATCTTAATTGTCACAATGATCCTCTAAAGTGTTATTCACCTTCTCATTTTACAATTGAGGAGACAGAAGAATAAAAAAAATGCTTTGATTTTCTTAAGATTTCACAGCTTTAGTTGGCAGAACCAGGAAAAGAATCAAGGCAGTTTGTGTGATTAACCAATACTCTCCCAATCACTTTTGGTTGGAGAAAATGTAAGTCAGTTATCTGTTGGAGTTACATTAAATATTTCATGGATTGGTAAAAAAACAAATAAAATCTTGGAGAAAGTGTAACCAGAGTTGTCCTTAGAGGCAAGAACTGTGAAATCATATTTTGGGCTTGTTGTTAGGAAGGGCTACTTCTTAGACAAAGACATCAGACTGAAAAAAGTTAGAGGGTCAACAAAGGAGAGGAATACTTTCAAGAAAATAGATTGAAACAGTGATTCTAACCATATGTTCAAGTATATTAGAGAAGATGGATAAGGCACCTGATGAAGATGGCACAGGACAGGAAAAGTTTCAGATCTGTTTTTCATAGGATTATTATGAGTTGAAGTTGACTTGATGGCATTTAATAGAAAGATACCCAGCTGTAAGATAGGACTTTGTCACTTTCCTTCCTGATCCACTATTGTTGCAACTCTCACCTTAGTGTATTGTCCCACCTTCTATCTTTTCTGTGAGTCTCTTAACTCTATCTCTTGATTAACATATTACCCCTCACTGACTGAGAGTGTATCTGTACTTAAGAAACAAGGCATAAACATGTTCTTAAAATATTTTTATTAAATAAAATGGGGCTAAGATTTATTAAGTCTCCAGTTTTAGAACCTTGTGTGTGGAGCAGTTGGATTTTTGAGGGGAGGTTGTTTTGATTTAATTGAAAGTTGGGTGCTATGCATCTGAGAGCTGGGCAATGAATAAGGATGACAGAAGAAGAATTAAGCCTCTGAGTTGTGATGTTAGAGAAGAACACTCAACATCTCATGGATGGCCAAGAGAACAAACAGATATGTTTTGGAGAGAGTTCAGCCTGAGTGCTCTTTGCTGGCAAGAATAATGAGGTTTCACCTCACATACTTTGGGCATGTTGCTAGGAGGAGCTATTCCTTGGAGAAACACATTATTTTGGAAAGGATGGAAGGTCAGTAAAGGAGATGAAGACCTTTGACCTGGTGGATTGATGCGGTGATTATCGCATTGTGTTCTTGTGTGTCAGGAAGTGTGAGAATGGCACAGGATACAACAGGTTTCACAGGTCTCATAGACTCATTGATTTAATGGCACTTGACAACACAAGATTTAGGAAAATTGGATTGAATTCAGCATCTACTCTTGCTTATAACCAACTGTGTGATCTTTAGAACATTATAAACTCTCTGGATTAATATTTCCTTTTCTTATAAGGAAAAGATACTGAAGTAACATAACATAAAGTTTCATAGAAGTTATGGTTTAAGCAAATAAAATATTTTTGCAAATCTTAAAATGTTGATAAAACAATTTAAATTGTGCTAATTTTCAGTCCATAAATTTCAAAAACATTTCTGTTTTCACTCTTATTTTGGGTTTATATAAATGGTCCTACTTGTTACCACAAGGCTTCATACTGCATGACCAGATTTCACTTTATTTTATTATTTTATATTATCACATTTTGGATGTCATAATATAAATCAGAATAATCCAAAATAGTGCAAAGCCTGTCAGGATTTTTTGAGGAAATTCACAGGAACTTCCTGTATTTTCACAACCATTTAGCATATGCCAGATGGAGAAAATAATGCATTGCTTCCTGAGGAAATGGGACATTTAGTAAGGAAATTTTTTCACATATAAAAAACACTGTCTTTTATCTCTGAACCACCCGTGGATCTACGAAGGAAAAAAGTCACAAGGAATTCACAAAGCTTTTATGGTAATAAGGAGTTACTACATAAATCAGAGAATGTCGTTAACCCCTTTTACATGTAAACACTTGTGTAAGTGTTGTGGCAATTTGAAGAAGCAAAGGCTACTGTGCTTGCTTAAAGAGATCAGGCTTCTAGGAAAAACATAAATGAACAGTGGGGTTAAACTGTGTAGTGATAGGTTAAGGGAGAGTTGAAGGTGGTATCCAGGCCAGATTAGTAGCTTTAAAGGCTCCTATGAGGCCTGTGTCTGAAGCCACTGACACCTTATAAAAGATCAGGAACCAGACTTCTTGGCTCAGAGAAATCCTGTGGGATTTAGCTTCCACTTTCTGCTTTGGTCTCTGATATTCTTGTTATTGTCTCACTGCATCTTGCCAGCCCTCTGCCTCTCCATTCAGTTCATCATCTGCACAAGACCATTTGAGAGCTTCCAGGCCATGATGCAGAGGCCCCAAGGCTCTGAGTCAAGGATTGCCTCTTCTCAGTTCAACATCAAGTAATTCTTTTTCATCTCTTATGGCTCATCTTATCTTATATCCAATCTGTCAGAAAGTTTTCTGCTTCAAACACATACGCAGTCTGACAAATTCTCTTCATCTTTACCTCTTTTTCCAAATCAAAGCCGCCTTCATCCCAATCCTGAGTTCCTAAATGCTCTCAACTGATTTTCCTGCTTTATCCCTTGCCCCATATCAGTTACTTGTTGCTACATGAAAAGTTATCCCTAATCTCAGAGGCTGTGAAGACACAAACAATTTGACAACTTCTCATGATTTCCTAATTTGATTAAGACTAAGCTAGATGGCATTCCTATTGGGTTGGTTTTTTTTTTTCTGGGTTCTCCAATAAGATTACAATATTAGATTAATTAATTAGAGTATTATATTATAGTTATCTATTAATTATTAGATTAATGGGGTTAAATAGTAGATTGGGAAAGACTCTCCAGACTTCCTTTATTCATGTGTATACCTGGATCCTCACCAACATCAGCTTGTCCAGTTTCAATGAGATTTTTTTGAGCCATTTTTGCCTCTGTTTTCTCCATGTAATCTCAGGGCTGTTTGGTATCTTCACTTGATCTTTTCAATAGCCTTATATTATGGACCTTAGGGCTCCTTATTTTGCCAAACCAGAAGCAGTTAAATTTTCTGAAGAATATCATTATTTTTCCACTAAAGTTTTAGGATAGAAAATAGTGACAGCAAGAAACCAGATCTATGGGGGAGCTGACAATAATTGATGTGCAAAAATACTGCAGATTGTGTTTCATCTAGACACCACATCTCTACATCTGTTCAATAATAATAGAGATCTTGTCAAACGTATGCAAAACTACAAAATTTTGATTAACACTTTTTATTGACCTGGCAGGTAATCTAGACTAAATGCCAAAGTCTTGATAATGGCCTCTAAGGCAACAAACAATCTTCACTTCTATGACTTCATATCTTCCCATTCTTCTCAATTGTCACTCTGCTTCATCACACTGAACTCCTTGAAATCTCTATAAACTGCCAACTACTGGCTCCAGATTTGGGTTCATGCTTCCCATATCCCCCTGCCTAAAATCTGTTCCACCATAGATCACTGCTCAACTGAAACCACTTGAAGCAAGCTTTGAAAGAGAAAGAAGTTTCCAGAAATGGAGAGGTAGGAGGAAGGGCCTCCAATTCCTGTGTAAGCAAAGAAGGCAGAAAATAATCTTGCACTGTTTAGATTTGCCTGATAGCAACACAGTAGTCTAGCTGAGAAGTTACTGAAAATCATGTTGCCTATATAGGTAAGCATAATAGAGAAGGCATTTCCAGGTTACAGAAGGCTCTGAAAATAAATTTCTGTAAAAAGCAAACAATAAAACTCAGGGAGCATAGGCATGGAAGGGATAATGATCTTTAGTAACAGATACTAGATATGACCTTCTTTGTGGCAGACATTTTCCATGGCTCATGACTAATCCTCAGCATCATATTCCAAGGGGGTATCATTACTGTTTTTTTTTCCCAGAGGAAAAAACTGAAGTTTAAAAATTTAAGTTACATAACTTAGTAGAGAGCCGATATTTAAGTAAAACTGGAATTTAATTAATATTTGTTAGGGTTCTTTATTCTACCAAATCTATACTTGACAATGTAACCTCTTCCTCATACTTGAAAGTAGAAATGTTTCTTTCTCATCCTTTGAGGATAAGAAAGGAGTTTGGGAAACTATTTTTTTTATTAAATAATAAAAAACCCTATTGTTGATGTTGTTAGGTGTTGTACAGTAAAGTATGACTCAGCAAATCTATGAAAAGTTCATCTGAATTATGTCCTATTCTATTCCATCCTCATCATCTCTGATATACGTGTGATAATTGACGCAGTCATTATGTCAATCTATCTCATTGCACGTCACAGACCTTTTACCTTTCCAAGCATGTTGCTCCTTTCCTCTTTACAACATGTTCAAAGAATGTGAAAAGAAACTTTGCCATCCTTTCCGCCAAAACTACTTTGGCTGTAATTACTCCAAGACATGTGTTTGTTCTTTTGGCAGACCATGGGATATTCAGTACACTTTGCTAGTACTACAACTCAAAACCATGGATTTTTCTTCTATCATCATATATTTCTCAGCTTGCAAGTATGTAGCAAGTAATTGAAAAGACCATAGCTTGAATCAGACCAATTTAATCTTCAAACTGGCATCACTGATTTTCTGTGATTTAGAGAGGTCTCTGACAGCAGACTTACCCAAGGCATTATATTTCCCGATTTCTAGTACCAAGGGTGTTGTTAGTGGTAGTTTCAAGTAAGATAAAATAATTTGACAATTTCAATATTGTTTTCATTAATCATGATTGATTAACACTGAAATATTTGCTTGCTGAAACTGAAGAAACCTGAAGCATTTGCGGTAGAAGGCCAAGGACTGTAGTCTTCAATACAGATTAAAGCTCAACATCAAGAAGACAAAGATTATTACCACTGGGCAAATTGAAAGATGGAGAAGAGATTGAGTAGCTAACAATTACAGCTTGCTTGGTTCCACAATCAATACTCTTAACACCAGAAGTCAGAAAATTGAAAGATGAATTGCATTAGGAAAATCTGCTGTCAGACATCTCTCCAGAATGCCGAAAAGCAACGATGTCTAGAGACTAGAGTGCACCTAATCCAGGTCATGGTCTTCAGAATTACTTGTTATGCTTCAGAGAGTCAGACAGTAACTAAGGACTAGAGAAGAATTGATGCCTTTGAATTGTGGTTCTGGAGAAGAGTCTTGAACATACCGTGGATGACCAAGAAAACAAATAGGTTTGTCTTGGAGAGGATGAAACCAAGTATCTCTTTGAAGTCTAGGATTTTGAACGTCCATTTTACAAACTTCAGGCACATGGCCAGGAGAGATTAGTCTTTGGAGAAGGACATCATTCTTGGAAGGGTAGAGGGACAGCACAGAAGAGGAAAACTGCAGATGAGATGAATTGATTAAATATCTGGGGCAATGGGGGTTGGTGTGTCAGAATTAGTGAGACTGGCTGCTCAGGATAGGGCAGGTTTCAGAGCTGCTTTTCATAGGGTTGTTATGGGTCATAGCAACTCTACAGCACATAACAACAACAACAACTGTCTGATCAAGAGCCAACTGTAATAAAGGAAAAAGTTGAAGCTACCTTGAAGGCCCAGGCAAAACATAAGGCCCCAGGACTAGCTGGGATACAACTGACATGTTTCAACTAAAAGATAAAGCCCTAGAGGTACTCACTAGTCTGTGTCAGGAAATTTGGAGGAAAACTGGCCAACTCCCTGGAAGAGATGCATGTTTGTTCCCATTTCCAAGAAAAATGATTCAACAAAATGTGGATAGAATAATATAATTAATATCACAGTCAAGCAAAGTATTACTGCAGGTCATCCAACACCAGCTAGAGCAATTCATTGACAGAGAACTACTAGCAGTTCAAGCTGTATTTAGAAGAGTCTTTGACACTAGAGTTATCATTACTGATGCCAGAAGGATCTTAGCTGAAAGAAGATAATAACAGAAAAATGTCCATTTGTGTTTTATTGGCTATGCAAAGACATTTGTCTGTGTCGATCCAAACAATTTATGGATAATAAGCACTGAGAAGAATGGGAATACCAGAACATTAATTTATGTTCACAGGAAGCATACAATTAAATCAAAGGGGGAAAAATAATAGCTTCTTTAATTCATATAAACAATAATCTTCCAAAAACTATTTGAAGGAATATTTAATTATCAGCAAAACAGAATTTATACTCTATATAATATTGTAATATTGCTATTTTAACTATTTGTGATTTTTTAAAAAATACAATTTCAAGTCCGTAAATGTTGCATTTGGCAAATTGCAAAATTAATCTTAACATTCAACAAATTTGTACAATAATTGTAAGATAACAACTATTTACTCTTTTTAATTATTCACTCCCTTTAGATGACTTTCTTTCGTGATCTTTTAAAAAGCAAGCATAACAATGAAATAATTTTTCTTTTTTTTTCCAAAAAGAAGAACGAATTGGGGAGGAGGGGTGGGCAGGGAGAAAAGTGCAACAATGAATGAATGGAAATCCAAGGTCTCTGTAAACTTGTGTTAAAATTAATAATAAAAAATATCTTGAATAAAAATTAATAATAGTTAAAAATAATAATTAAAGCAAAAAATAAAAATGAAAGAAAAATGAACAAAACAAAACAAAAACTAAACCCAAGTGTCTAATGAGGAGAAATGGAACTTAGGGGCACAGGGCCATGAGCATCTCTCTGAAAGAGCCAAAGGTAGTAAGAACAGAACAGTCCTTCACTGCTCCAAAGCAGAAAGCAGATAAAGAGGCCTTTGCCCAGCTCAATGGTGTCTATAGAGTCACAACAACAGCATGAGTTTCATTTATTCATTGTTGACTCTCAGACTCACAGTTGTGGTGCTGAGAATGGGGTTTATGAGAGAAGTAGCTTAGAGAATGGGGAAGGCAAAGTACAATACAAGTTCAGCTTTTATTCAAAGTTCCAAGGCACAAATCCTCAGTTAGTCCAGACTCTGGTTTCAGTTTAGCAGTAAAGTCCAAATAATTCAACAAGATTTGACTAGAGCAGTTATAAGTCGGCTTCTCCTTCAAGCATCTGGCAAGAATAGCAAAAACCTTGAATGGTGGCCAGAAAACAAACAAAAACAAAAAAAAAACACCAAAAAACAAACAAAAAAACACAAGACGCCTCAGGACACACGTAGCCACAGTTTCTCCACAGCAATACCTCAGTCTCTCCATCACAATCACCATCACCAGGATTGTGCTTCAGTCTCCCTCAAGTCTTGCTGCCATAAATCTTGCTAGTCTTTAGTCTTGCTGTCCAAAGCTGAAAGCACTTTTTCTCTTTTCCTAGTCTCACAGCTATTGATGGTTTACAAGACCAGCCGGATTTGCAAAACTATGTGCCTGCAGTTAAGGTAGCTGGAGACCAGAGATGGCTAACTGAAATAGTTTTTAAAAAGGGAAACTTCTATGGTAACACCACAGCAACGCAATGCATACCTGGAAAGTGGTGAGTTCTGTGTAACCAAAACCATTCATCATAAAAAGTGAAAGAGTTAGGGATTTCAATGGCCACTTATAATTTTAAAATTTTATGTTCTTTTTTGAGTGTGTGGAGCTTAAAAGGAAATACACTTATTTATGTAAAATATATTAAAACAGTATTAAAAAAGGTTTAAGAAGAAAATGGAAGGGAGAGGTAATCATTCACAAAATATGTTTAAACAGAAAAGGCTTTTGAAAACGTTTATTGTTATTGTTTTCAAGTAGTGGAAGATGCTTGAAGAACAAGGGAGTATTTGTTGAAGAAAGAAACTACTAGAAATGCCTGATACTAAGGAGAGGAGAATTGAATTCAGAGGATTGAAGTTTTGATTTCACCAAATTTTTTTTAATTTTTTTTTTATTTTATTATTTTTGTGTGCGTGTACCGTCAAATCAGATCTGACTGGTACAGGAGGAGATTGCCCCTCCTTCCTCAGCAGAGCATCTGGTGGATTTCACCAATTTAAAAAATATCCTTAATACTTGGAGTTACATGAGAAGATTCGAGGCTAGTTTACCTAGAAGATGGTAATCCTGGTGATGGACCCTGTTCGAGGAGATGATTCTGTTACTCTGGGGACTAATTGTAGGTCAGGTATTTCTCAGTCTATATTCTTTGGAAAAGGTGAATTGAATGCTTCTGGATCCAGAAGCATAAAGGCCTGGGACTGGCCTGAGCTAGAGCTCAGCAGTGACAGCCTCTATAGCATGGAGTATGGTGCAAGTAAGGGTGCCTTGGAGCACTGACCACCAACTGGTGAGTAGTGGAAGGAGTTTCAGCACAGGAGCAAAAGAGGAACATTGGACATTTTAAGATATGCAGGTAACCTGCTGCTGCTAACATCATCCTGGTTTCTTGTGCCATGTGGAGAGCTGTTCAAGACTGCAGCATGGCACTATTTATGGTTTTCTCTCCTTAGTCAATTTTTCAGTTATATTTTGAAAACCTTTTGCTGCTTTAGATACTGCTGCCTCTGCTGTTCTAGATCCTCTGGCTCCCACACTACAAAGGTAGTGTTCAAAACAGCTTCATTGGGCTGTTTATAGTTCTATGTTCTGTTGTTCTCCTTATTCAACATTTAAATTCAATTTCTTCCTCAGTCAATGTCTGAATTTATATAGTAGAGTAAGCACAAGATAATTTACAGCTTAAAAAGAAAAGACAAAGAAGTACTTAAAATGTTGACCAAAGAAAGACACTTGTGGTAGGTAGATATGCATATTAGAAAGGTATGGTGTTGGAATGGGAATTTTCAGTTGCTTCTGGAATTGGACTCATCTGTTAGGAGCAGAAAAACAAAAGACTCATATTTTGGACAGGTACGTTTTTTTTAAAAAATGCCTGAAATATGTTCATAAAGGGAACTGGAAACATACCTGGTATTCAACATTGGTCATCTGCATAGAAATTGGAAAAAAGAGATAATTAAAACAAGTCTATAAGAACTAAAATATGACTTCAGCCTATCTCACTTGAGATTATAAACCATCACAAGAATAGATTTGATGCATTTAACCCTGATTACCTAAGCCAAGATAATTTGTAGAATGAGATCAGCTAAGGAGATTCATCAAGGAAGAAAAATGCTTTATTTACAAACACCAGAGAGAAACCAAGAAGTTGTCATTAAAAATACAGAGGAAAAAGAAAAGACTAAAAGAAATAGGAGGAGAGACTCTGAAAACTGCACTTGAACACAGGACAAAACAATGAAAAGAAATAATAAAAGAACTGAAAAGATTTCAAAGGGAAGCTTGACAAACCAATGCAAAGTATTGTACTAAAATATATATTCAAAAAACTCGAATTAGAAACCAAAACAGAGATGTATGCTCAGCATTTCTCAAGCTGAAAGAACTGAGTAACAAATTTAAGGCTCAAGTTGTAAGAATAAACCATTTAAAGGGTGAAATCTTGAATGATGCAAGAAACATCAAAAGTGAAAGGAATACACAAAAGCATTGACCAAAAAGAAACGATCAACACTGAAACATTTCAGAAAATAGCTTGTGTTTAAGAACCAATGTTAATGAAGGAAGAAGCTCAAACTCTATTGATGGCATTGGCAAAAATAAGACTTCAGGAATTGATAAAATACCAAGTGGCATGATTCAGCAGATGCAGCTCTTAGCATACTCACTAGTGTATGTCAAAAACTTTGGAGGACAGAGCCTGGCCAACAGACTGGAAGAGATGTATATTCTCATTTCAAAACAAAGTGATTGAAAAGCATATGGAAATTATCAAACAATATTATTGATATTACATATAAGCAAAATCTTGATGAAGATTATGAAAAAATAGTTATAACAGTTCATTGACAGGGAACTGCCAGAAGTCCATGCTGGACTTAGAAGAAGCTGTAGGACAAGAGTGTCAGATATATGTTGGCTGAAATCAGAGAACAGAAAGATGTTTATTTGTGTTTTATGCAAAGGCTTTGTGACATGTGACATGTGACTTTGTGACATGTGCCATAACATATTATGGCTCATACTGAGAACAGAAATTCCAGATTTCTTAATTGTGATCATGCGAAACCTATACCTACACCTAGAAGCTGTTGTTCAAACAGAACAAGGGAACACTGCATGGTTTAAAATCAAGAACATTATGTGTAGGTTTGTAAAAGGAGCAGATGCAACATGGAGGAGGCTAAGTCTGACTTCATAAAGGGGAATGTCTCCATCAATAATATCCATAGCACTAAATAAATATCCACATTGTCATACATGCCAACCCACATGTTCCTGCATCTATTTCTATGAATCACTGAATTCAAAGTTCATTGCAAATTGAATTACAGACTTTACTCACAGTTGTGAAGTTTATTATGGAAATAAGCTGGAGGTGGCAAAAAATTAAGAATATCACAAAATGAGAGTCCATGTTTAGTTTTAAGCCCAGATTGACAAGGCACGTTCTTCAGTGAGTTCAAACAGCTTCTCAGTAAACAAGTAAGAGTGTAATTTAAGTACAGCAGCACAAACTTCTGTTTTCCTTAATTATCCAGCAAATTTACCTCAGAACAGTTACAAGTTAGCTTTTAAGTCATCCAGCAGGCAACTAAGATACCATCTTCAAGGTTTCTGTGGTTACATTTTGCCAGTTACTTCACAGAAGTACCAAAGTCTCTTTCATCCTTTCTCCACTACTATTTCTCACAGTGTGGAAAGCTCTCTTATATTGGTCTCACAGCTGTTGATGATTTTCAAGAACATGTTCCTGCAGTTAAGGCATCTGAAGACCATGCCTCAAGCTAATGGAGGCCAACACAATGGATGGTATTGTTGAGTCAGAGCCAACCCATACATGACCCTCTTGTGAGTTTTCAGAGGCAGTTAACCTGATGGGAAGAGATTGTTCATCCTTACTATGAATGCAAAAGCACAGTATTTAATTATTAAAAATTATCCATATTTACAATATACTTTTATATTCTTTATTATTGATGTCCAAGTTTTGTTATTTTAGAAAAATTTTTCATTTTGTTTTTTTTTTTTTTTTTCTTTTAAATTTTTTAAACTAGTTTGTAGAGTTTATAATGGACTATCTTTTATCTATTTTATAATTTTTCTTCTTGTATATTTCAGAGTCTCCTTTGCTTAGGCTTGTTTTATCATTTTTAACTAAACATCTTAAATTTAATATCCAGTTGATTTATTTTCCTTTTTCATTTATATTAGGGATGTCAGTAAAGGTATTTATGTGTCTCTCAAAACAGTTTTAATTCACTCTCATGTTTTCATGTGCATTATTTTTATTTTAATTGTTTCCAAAAGTATAAGTAATCCTATGAAATAAGTAAAATGTCACATATTTGTTAAATTACTTTGTAAAATTAAAACTAATAACATCTATCACATTTTATTACTTTGCTATTCTGAAGATTGTCCTGTAAATAAAAAATAAACAATTGGTTCTGTTTTTTTTCACTTCTACTAATCCTTCCCTGCATCTGACAGCGTGGAATGTGGGGCAGTTAAAGGTAAACTTGGTGTTTATTCTTGGTTAAGCAGCCTATTTTTTATCAAAACCCACCCCAACATAAATATTATAGAATCATGATCACTATAGAGTCATTATCAATCATTATAGAATCTAATCAGCTAAAATAGCAACATTCTTGTGATTCAGGGTTTGGTTATATCATTTTTATTAAAGAAGTACTCCTTTACAGCATAGCATACTGTATTAATCTTCATTATAAAAAGGTAAATAAAAACTACAAGCATCTAAATTTATTTCTCCCTGACTCTTGCTTGTTTCCAAACCACAAGTCAATAACTTAGTTTCATTAGAAATGAACCTAAATCCATCTTCAACTGTCATCTTACATTCACAGGGCTAGTGATAGAAAATGAGAGAAAGGTACTGATGTCTATGAACCAATGAGGGAGAACTGGACTGGCTTTGTCAAAAGTTGTTCCCTCATAAACAAATGTTTCTGCAGACCTTTTAGTGGAATGTATGAGATGTAGACTTGTGTCTATGAGATGGGGGTATGTAGGGACAAGGGTGTGAATATCTTCCTGTCTGCTTCGCATCAAACTGTCTTATGCTTTCTTTTTCAAAGGGAACATGTGGCAGTTTCAGAAAGTTTCTCAATGCCGTCCATCACTGACGAAACTTCATATTTCTTTCAGAAGAAGGAAACTTGTAAATGAGCTTTCTCAGTACCTCTGCTTGGGGAACTTTATATATTCCCATAGGTTTCACGGACATTTTGATGGAGAGTGGAGGGGGAGTAAATTAGAACAATTAACTAGTTGGCACCACAATTCTGAATTCATAAAGAGCCTGCAAATGCCTGTGTTTAACATGATAAACCCTTGAAGCAATTTTACAGTTTTTATTCCCTTGGTAGTAACTCACATCATATTTCTAGAGTGACTAAATGCCTGGATTAATATTGATTCTGCCAAAGCTTCCTCCTCAGAAACAGGGAACTGGTGACATGGTCTTCCCATGGGCTTCTTCTTCAAAGAGTGGTTTATTCATTAAAAAACAATGGTTTTGCCTAATGAAATTAACTTGTAGCTTCTGAAATAATTTTTTAAAAATTTTGTTTATAAATCTATCACTGATAAGAGAAACAAGTATTAATTTATTGAAGGTTGCTGGATATGTTTATTTTCTTTATTCTAATGATAATCTTTCAGATGTATACATATGTAAAAATTTATCAAATTATACACTTAAATATGTATTGCTTACTATATAAGACAATCAAAGCTCAATAAAGTTGTTATATTTAAAATAAAAGGATAATTTAACTATGAATGAACATTAGAAGCACCTGGAAAGCTTTTTGAAAATGTAGTGTTCCATCTTCAGAGGTTCTGGTTCACTTACTCTGAGATGGAGCCCAGGCATGCATACTTGTTAAAAGCTTGGTGGACAATTCTTATTGACAAGCTCTTTTTTAAAAATTATTTTCAAGCTTTTATTGTGGTTTGAGTGAACATTTACAAAGCACATTAGTTTTCCATTCAACATTTCATAAACATTTTGTTTATAACATTAGTTGCAATTCTGTCTAGCAGTACTCTTCTTGCTTTCTCTCCATGTCATATTTCTTTCTTGTTCCTTCCTGCTTTCTGAGCTTTGTTTTTGGGTGTGTCCTGCCATTCCTTCTCATACAGATGATTAATCTAAGAAGCACTTTCATCAAGAGGGTTACATTTTATATGACAATCTATTGTTGCCTGCAAAGTAATTCAGAGGAGTGATTTCAATTCCAGGATGGAAATATATTTAACTACTATAGTCTCAGAGGTTCCACTGGTCTGTTAGTAAGTCTTGGTGTTTTTTGTTGTGTTGGATGGGTGTTTTTTGGGGGGTGTTTTTTTTTTTAATTTTTTTATTTTTTTTTAAGTTTCTAGGTCGTATAGCCCTGGTGTATGTTGCCATACCACAGTCACTTTTGGTTGCTGTGAGGCTGAACATCGTGACACTAATGTGTCAAATGTGTTAACAGTTGTCCACCCAATGCGGACAGAGAGTGGGGTGGAACTCCCCGATTAAAATAAGCTTGGAAGGAGGAATGGCATCCACTTCCATAATAGCTTATC
>NW_006399809.1:1024381-1029850 GCF_000299155.1 Elephantulus edwardii | reverse complement strand
ATGCTGAGTGAGGTATCTCAGTCACAAAGGGACAAATGCTATATGGTGCCACTGTTGTAGAATGAGGCTGGCATTCGGGGGGGGGTAAGACTGAGAAAAACTGGATGAAATATGTTTACGGCATTGAAGTCTATGGGCTAGAGAATAGTCTAAAAGTATTATATTTTAGGGCATTATTTTTATCGTAGAAGTATGCAATGAGGGTTGCAGAGTGGATTATATTTGGGGGTAGGATGAGGGTTGCAGAGTGGATTATATTTGGGGGTAGGGGGTGGGGTTTGGGGAGGTGCGGGGGGTATTGTGTACTAATGAGGGAGTTTTTCTTTTGCTTTTCAAGAGAGGAGCAAAAGGGGGGGGAGGGGTTTGTGCATGGAGAAGGGTGCAACAATGAATGAATGGAATTCCAAAATCTCTGTAGATATTCATTTAAATGAAAAATAAACAACCTAAATTGAAAAAAAAATCCTTGCCATTTCCTTCACCCCACCCACCCTTTGAATTGTGCAACCTTATGATTAGCACCCTCCTCCCCATCCTCACACCCCTATTTCCACCCTACCCCCACCTTGGATCCTCATGCTCATTCTACAATAATGGTTTTACAGTATTTGTCCTTGTGGGACTGAGTTAGTTCACTCGGTATAATGCTCTCAAGTCCCTCTCAAGTTAGGGAGTAATTTTTATAAACTCATTGCTCCTGCATACTGTGTAGTATTCCATTGTATTACTGTAACACAACTTCTTAATCCATTGGACATCTGAGTTGTTTTCATGTTCTTGTGATGGTGAATAATGCTGCTCTGAACATTGGTGTACAAGTTTCAGTTTGCGTCTCAGATCACATTTTTCTTGGGATATAGTCCAAGCAATGGAATAGCTGATCATGGAAAGAATTTTCACAGAGGAAGATATTCAAATGACCGAGAGACATGAAGAAATGATCCAAAACACTGGCAATAAGAGAGACGCAAATCAAAACCACAATGAGATAACATTTCACTCCAGTGACAGTGGCAAAGTTTTATAGGAGAAGAAGTAATAAATGTTAGAGAAGATATGGTGAGATAGGAACCCTTTTACATTGATGGTGGGATTGTAAAATGGTACAACCACTCTGGAAGACAGTTTGACACAAGCCATCTGTTCCATTGCTTGGAATATACCCCAAGTCTTGCTTTTTATATTATTTTGGATTTGGTTTTACATCTCCTCTCATCCTGTCTAGGACTTTCCTGATCAGAATGAATAATAGTAGTACTCATCCACCATCTAGCTCTTCTGGTTTCAGATTAGTGAGGACAATGATATGTTTGGCCCATTGCTATGTTAATATTTTAGACTAATTGTTCCCTGTCTTTGAGTTTCTTCACTCTTCTTTTCTCAGGATGAGTATAGATCTACAGTTGCAACTTAGAAGGCAGTGAGATAGAGAATAGTATTCCACAGGATAAAAAAGGAACCTAAAGAATGGGAAACAATTCTGGCAAAGGCACAGCTGACAACCTATTGATCTCTAAAATTTATGAAAAACCTCAAAGCCTCAACAAGAAAAAGACAAATATTATAATTTAAAAAAATGGACAGAAGACATAGACACTTCACCAATGAAAATATCCAAGTGACCAACAATCATTAGAAGCTTTAATATTCATTAACCATAATAGAGATGCAAATCAAAACAAAGGGATAACATCTCACCCAAGTAAAAATAGTAAAGTTAAATAACACAGACAAAATCAAATACTTTGCTAGGGAGAGTGTAGAAAGATTGGAATTCTCATAAACTGCTGATATGACTGAGAAATGGTATAGTCACTGTGAAAGATTGTATGCACTTCTTTAACAAGCTGTAAATAGAGAAGTCATTTGATCCAGCAATCTTACTAGTAGGTGTAATATCTTAGAGAAATAAGGGCCAGGACATGAATAAATTTTTGCACATAAATGTTCACTGAAACATTATTTATAGTAGCAGAAGGATAGAAACACTGTTAGGAATGCATTAACTATTATTGTATAATGAGTATGAGGATCCAAGGCCAGGGGAAGAGTGGAAAATGACGGGTGAGGATAAGGAGATAGGGTGTTAATCATAGCGCTGCACAATTCAATGGGTGAGTGGAGTGATGGAAATGAGAAGGATCTTTTGTGAAAAACAATTTATTCAAACTTTGTAAATAAAGCATAGCAATCAAAAAAGAACTGGAAATAAGAATGAGATAAAAGTAATAGATCAATAGTAATTAGTTATATAAAACACAATGAAAAGAAATGATTGTATAAAACAGAACACATATGAATAAAACAACGCATATAAATGATTGTATAAAAGGGAATACTAGAATAAAATATCTTTAAAAAAAAGATGGAAAAAATAAAGAAACTAGTAATTGGCAAAAAACAAAGCCCTAGGAATTGATGGTATACCAATGGACAAAGTTCAACAAACAGATGCTGCCTTAGATGTGCTCACCAAGTTGTGTCAAGAAATCTGAAGTATAACCATCTGGCCAACTGATTGGAAAAAAAAATCTAAATTTTTCCCATCCCAGAGAAAGAAGACCCAAGAGAATGCAGCAATTATCGGACAATATCATTAATATTACATGCAAGGAAGATCCTGTTGAAGATTAACCAAAAATTACTAGAATGGCACATCAACAGAGAACTACAAGATGTGCAAGTTTACATTGGAAGAAGTCATGATACTAGAGATATTTTAACTAATGTTAGATGGATCTTGGCTAAAAGTAGAGAATACCAGAAGAATGTTTATCTGTGTTTCATTAACTATGCAAAGGCATTTGACTATGGGGATCACAACAAACTGTGGCTAACTCTGAGAAAACTGGTAATCCCAGAACATTTGATTATTCTTATGCAAAACCTATCTTTGGACCAGGAGACAGTCACCAGAACAGAGCAAGGAAACACTGTATGGTTCAAAATTGGGAAGGATGTATGCCAGGGATGTGTCCTATCTCTATACATTTTCAGTTTATATGCAGAGCAGATAGATCATCTGTGAGGCTTGGCTCTATGAGAAGGAGTGTGGCATCAGGACTGGAGGAAGACCTATCAACAGTCTGCATTATGCAGATGACGCAACCCTGCTTGCTGAAACTGAGGAAGACCTGAAGCTCTCTCTGTAGAAGGTCAGGACTCCAGCCTTAATATGGATTGAAGCTCAACATCAGGAAAACCAAGATTCTCACCACTGGGCCAATTGACAGCATTATGGTAGAAGGTGAAGAGTTTTGGTATTGTTAAGTTTTAGTTTGCTTGGCTCCACAATCAACACTCTTGGTACCAGTAGCCAGGAAATCTAAAGATAAATTACATTTGGAAAGTCTGCAGTTAGGGAGCTCTTCAGAGTACTGAAAAGTAACTCGTCAGTTTGGAGACTAAGGTATGCATAATCTGGACCATATTCTTCACAATTACTTGATATGTGTCAGAAGGTTGAACAATATCAAGGGATGATAGAAAGAGAATCTATGCCACTGAGTTGTGGTGCTGAAGTATTGAATATCTGCTAGAATAAACAGATTCAATCTAGAGAGGGTAAAACCAGGCTGCGCCTTGAAGGCAAGATTTCTGAGGCTTCATCTGACATATTTTGGGCATGTTGCAAGGAGGGACCAGTCCTTGGAGAGGGACATCATGCTTGGAAAGTTGGAGGGACAGGGCAAGAGAGGAAGACCCTCAATGAGATAGATAGATTTGGTGACTGAGACAATGAGCTGTGTCGGGGCAATAAGGTTGACACAGGACAGAGCAGGCTTCAGGGCTGCTGTACAAAGGGTCACTATGAGTCTCAAGCCACTTGACAGCACATAACAACAACATGGCATATACATAGTAGAATATTACTCAATATTAAATAATAACAGATAATCTGTGAAACCCTTCTTTATGTGAATGAACCTGAAGAACATTACTCTGAATTAAATAAATCAATTACAAAAAGATAAGTATATTATTGTTGTTATTGTCACCTGACATTGAATAGACTACATCTCATAGTTATGAAAAGCACAGTAGCTCTGAACTCTGCCCTATTTTGAGCTAATCTCACTGCCTTCAACACATCTGTTCTCATTCCCCAGTTTCTTTGTCCATCCACCTTGTCAAGGATCTCCCTCTATTGCATGGTTGCTCCACCTTTCCAAGCATGATATCCTTCTCCAAGGATTTATCCTTCCTGACAACATAACCAAAGTATATGAGATGGAGCTTCAAAATCTTTGCCTTCAAGGAGCAACTTGTTTTCACACTCTCCAGGACAGACCTGTTTGTTCTTTTGGCAGTCTATGGCATCTTTGTCATTGTCCAGCTGGACTGATAGGCAGCATTATGAGAGATGGAGAAAAGATTGAAACTGTCCAGGAGGCATATTGCACTGGGTTAATCTACAATTAGGAACCTCTCTAAACTATTAGTGAGTAATAATGTCAGTTTGAGGACTAACTTGCATATGATTCAGGCCTTGACCTTTCCAATCTTGCTTTACACCTGAGAGCTGAACAATGAATAAGGATGGAAGAAGAAAAATTAATGCCTTTGAACTGTGGTGTTCGAGAAGAACACTGAATATCTCATAGACTGTAAAAAGGACAGGAGCCAGCAAGAGTGTTATTTGGAGACAAAGATGATGAGGCTTCACCTCATATACTTCAAAGATGTTGTTAGCACGGGCTAATCCTTGGAGGGGGACATGGTGCTTGGAAATATGGAAGGTTGGTGAAGACCCTTGATCAGGTGGATTGAATCTGGGACTACCACATGGCTCCAGTGTGAGGATGTCACAGGGTAAGACAGGGTTCAGGTCTGTAGTTCAGAGAGTCACTATGCATCATATTCAACTCAATGCCAACTAACAACAACAATGACATTTCAATATACAACACATATATTTATACATGCTGTAAGTACAATCTTTGTATATAGCAGACCAAACAGAAGGAACATTTATGGAAACTTCTCAGTCATAACCAAATAACGTGAGGGAATGAGACACTGAGAATCTAGTCTTCTAAGTGACTTAGAGGGTTAATACCTAGTCTTCCCCCACTCATGTGCCAATTTGCCATACTATGGTGGTTTGTGTTTTGCTATAATGCTGAAGTTATGTAACTAGTAATTTAAATATCAACAGGGTTAGCCATTGCGGGGTTGCAGGGGGATCAGTAGAAATTCCACACTCAGAGAAACTAAAAAGCAGGATTGGCCATCTATTTCTGAAATAATAGATATTTTAAAAAAAACTTTTAGAAAACTATAGAACATTGTCAGATATAGTGTCAGGAGATGAGCATTCAAGTTGGAAGAGAATTGAAAATGCAACTGGACAATAGCTTCTTCCTCAAGGTATGCTCTACTGAAAGACACTTTCTCTTTTGATAGATAGGTAGATATAGATAGATGATAGATAGATAGATAGATAGATAGATAGATAGATAGATAGAT
>NW_006399809.1:993703-1024281 GCF_000299155.1 Elephantulus edwardii | reverse complement strand
AGATAGATAGATAGATATCACTGTTGGTTTGGTTTGGTTTCATTTTTCCTTTGGAGAATAGAAGTTAAGACACAGAGTGTAAAGTGAAGCATTTCTTGATATCTAAAATGTCCAATTATATTGTTAGTCATGCCCGAATCACACTCTGAAGTAATATGCATCTTTTCCTTTCAATTTTAAATATTTATTTACAACATAATCAGTATCAGTTTTTTACTCTAAAAAGTTAACATATCAGAGATTTTTTCTAAGCTGGTATAAACAATATTTAACCTATGTACCGATTAGAGTCAATACAAAAGCAAGACCTTTTTAAAAAATAAAACAAATAAAAACCCAACCAACAAAAACCACTAAAACCAATCCAGGCTACTTTATTTTTTTAAGGATCCAATATTATAAGCAATATAATTCATAAATCTTGGTTTGACCATTTCAATATCTTTTCTGAATGGACAGAAGCAGATACTCATTTTCATGACTAAATGATAGGCCTAAATTGTTCATTTACTCATTTTAGTCATTCCTTAATCTGTTGCAGTAAGTATTCTTCTCCTATCTCTCCAATGAAGACTTTAATATTCTAAGTAAAATAGCCAAAGGTATTGCTTTTAATACCTTTTCCATCTTATTTAATCTTTTCTCTCAAAAGTGTACTTGTCTCCAGTTGTTTGAATCTATTAGTAGTAGCTCCTTGGGAAAAAGATAGCTTATTTTTTTCACAATAGCAATTGATCTATGCCCCTATCACCCTGTCTTTCCAGAGCTTCTTTAGATCTTTCCCAATTTCTTCTCCCTCTCTCTCCATCCAACAAACTCCATGACCTCATGATTTCCATCCTCTTCCCACCCTCAGTCCCTATCACCTTTCCCTCCCCCCTCTGGACTTTTATACACATATTATTAGTTATCCTTCTATTTTTACAATAATGGTTTTATTCAATGTTTTTTCTTATGAGACTGACATAATTCACTCAGTAAAATTATCTCTAGCTTCTCCTATGTTAAATAGTATTTCTCAAAATTTTTACTCTTGAGTATTGCATAGAGTTTTGTCATGTTTCTAATTGTTATTCCAGTCCAAACAACTCTAAACTCTCTCACTTAGTATTATTCATTTTGTAGTAATGTCTCTGCAAAGAGCTTGACCCGAGCCACACAAGTGTCTTTGCTGTTTCTTGTTAATAATAACCAAACATCTTGCCAGTCTTTGTACTTGTATTTCTACTGAAATTGTATTCTTTCAAATATTAATTATTTCTAATTTGTTACCAGTTTGGAGACTTGATTTTATTTCACTTTTTTGGTATAGTCTTTTCTGAATAAATAGTTTACAATATATAGCCTTCCTTCCTCACAAAATTGTCCTTCATTGTTTTTCTCTAGAACACTTACCACCATCTCTTTTGCTTCATGTGTTGTTATAGATTGAATGTCATATATTCATATATTATATTAAATATAATGTTGTATATGATTGTAAATCACAATATACACACTCATGATTAAGAATTAAAAAAGTATAACTGAATGTTGAAATTATTGAACATTATAATTAATGTTACTAAATGTGAGTAAAATCTTGCAAAAGATTAATCAAAGGTGACTAAAGTAAATCAACAGAGAACTGCCAGAAATTGAAGCTGGATTTAGAAGGTACGGTAGAACAAGGGACATCATCACTGATGTCAAATGGATGTTGATTAGATATAAAAAACATGAGAAAGATGCTTACTTGTGTTTTTATTGACTATGCAAATGCACACAGCAGGAGCCATCCTCCTACAGTGGACAATAATTTCCCAAATTTTGCATCTGATACTGTTACCTGAGACTTTTGATGGATCTAGAGAAGTATGGTCTTCTGCTTGGAAGGACCTAGAGAAATGCAGACATAGCACTGCTAGCACAGAGACACACAGAGGTTTTACCATAACTGAAACCCAAAGCAAAGTTCAGTGAAGCCTTGTGGGATGCCCAGCCATGTATTAGTGACACAGACAGAAAAGAGAGGCTTTGGGGACCTTATCTCCAAGGTCTGGATGCAGGCTTAGATTCTGACCCTATAGTGAGAAAGGTCAGGGGAACCATGTCTCTCTGCTAAAAGCCTTTCAGGATGCTCACTCCCTGAAATTCATGCAGAGGGAACATTTCACAGGGATCCCTCCCCAAGGACCTTACCCAGTTTGAGACTCACACTCTGGCCCTGCACTGAGTAGAGCTACAGAAAGCTATGCCTTCTTGCCCATGACTCAGCCAGATAAAGCAGCTTCCAGCCTGCCAGATCTAAGAGGTTGCCTGTACTACTACTAAGACTGTGGAGACATTAGAGTTTCACTTTGACACACCCAGTGTGAAAAACAACTCTACAGATCAAAACCTTCAATTTTGATTTACAAATATGATGAGCCAGACAATCAACAGACAGAATACAACAAAATACTTTCATTTTCCCAACAAAACCACTATCACCCAATGACACAGAAGAAGGAAACAGACTACCTCAAACTCCACACAAAACCAAAGCAAGGTATCACTCAAAAACAGTAAAATAGAGAGTCAGTGAACTTCATGGAAGAGGAAAATCTAATTGAACTTTCATGTACAAAATTCAAAAGAACAACGGTCAAGTGGTTTCACTAGATACAAGAAAAATACAAAGAATTATAGGAAACTAAAAGAAATATCCTCAAGAAACTTTTAAAAGTGGTACATGGTAAAACAATGAAGCTCTATAAACCAAAGAAAAACAAGAAACAGCAATTCAAAACAATAAGACCAACATCTCAGAAGAGATGTTAATAGGCTAAAGGGACAGATGATCAGAATTGAAGAGATGGAAAACACAATTAGTGACACAGAAGATAGAATTCTCAGCACTGATCTGCTATCACAAAAAGGAGAAAGGAAAAGGACTTATAATAGGAATTCTAGAACAAGAAGAAAAAAAATGTAGAAGAGTTACTAGACAAAAATCTTCATGTTATCATGACAAATAAGAAAATATATTTTTAATAAGCTGAGCAAACCATAAATAGAATAGATCCCAAAAGAAAAACCCCGACATATTATAGTTCGAGTCAAAGACAAGGAAGAAGTTCTGAAAGCAGCAAGAGAAAAGTGAATAATTACCTATAAAGGAGAACCAATAAGATAAAAATGCCAATTTCTCAGCAGGAACCATCTGAGCAAGAAGACAGTAAAATGACATATTAAAATCTCTGGGGGCTGGGGGAGGAGAGAAATAAAAATTCCCACCCAAGAATCTCTTATATAATAGAGAAATAAGGAGATTCTCAGAAAAGCAAACTTAAGCATATATGTGAAAATAAGACCAATGCTGGAAGAAATGTTTCAGGAAATTCTTTAAATAGAGACACCACAGAAAACTGTACAGATCGAAGTAACTAGCAACAACACAAAAAAAGGACAAAATCTGAACAATAAAGTCTTGCCCCTTGATAACCATACTCAATGTGAAGGGTTTAAATGCACCACTAAAGAGAAAAATATTAGCAGATTGAAAGACAAAACTCACCAATATTCTGTTTACAAGAGACATATCTGATAAGTGAAGATAAATACAGAATAAAGGTTAAGGGGTAGAAAAAATATACCAAGCAAATGGCAACTCCAAATAGCAGGAGTAACAAAATTAATATCTGATAAAATAAACTTCAAGATAAAAAAACCACTGTAAAAGAATAGGAGGGACATTATATAATGTTTAAATGGTCAGTAGAACATAAGGACATAAACATAATCAATATCTATGCACCAAATGATGTTACTGCTGTTGTTATGTGCCATCGAGTAGCCTACAACTCATAGCTATCCTATGCACTTTATCTCTAAAACCTACCCTATCCCGAGCGCATCTCATTGTCTCTGAGACATAATCTCATTTCTCCAGTTATTGAGTCAATCCATATCATCTGTGTTGTCCTCTTCTGTGCTGTTCCTCCACCCTTCAAAGCATGATGTCCCTCTCCCCAAGGACTGGTACCATCTGACCATGTGTCCTAAGTATGTGTAACAGAGCCTCAAAATCCCCTTCAGGACAGATGTTTGTTCTCCTAGTAGTCCACTCTATGTTCAACACTCTTCTCCAGGACCACAATGCAAAGGCATCAATCCCTCTATCATCCTTAGTTATTATAGAGCTCTCAGACAAGTAATTGTGAAGACCGTGTCCTGGATCAGGGGAACTTTACTCTCTAGACTGCCATTGTTGCTTCTCAGCACTGTAGAAGTTTCTAATAGCAGTCTTTTTTAAATGCAATTAATCTTTTCATTTCCTCACCACTGGTGCCATGAGTGTTGATGGTGGAAACAAGAAGCTGAAGTTATCAACAATCTCAATCTCATCTCCATCCATCATGAAGCTGCAAATTGGACCAGTGAGAATCTTTATTTTCTTTATATTGAGCTTTATTCTATGTTAGAGACTACAGTCCTTGACCTTTTGCATCAAATGCCTCATATACTCTTCAGTTTCAGCAAGCAAGGTTGTATCCTCTGTATGACACAGGTTGTTGATGAATCTTCCCCCAAGCCTGATGCCACATTCCTCTTCATAAAGTCCAACCTTCCAAATGTTCTACCAAATGATAGATGTACAAAATACACAAAATAAACATTAACGGACCTGAAAAAGAAATTAGAAGTCATGATAGCACTAAAATACTTCAATACACTACTATCAATGAAAGGAAAATGCTGCAATACACTACTCTCAATGAAAAAAGGATGTTTAGGAAGAAACTCAGCAAAGATAAAGAAAGAAGAACTGAAACATATGAGTAATAAATTTAACCTCATAATCAAATACAGAGTAATGCACACTAAAAATAGGGTCACAAAGCAAGCCTAAGTAAATTAAAAAGCATTTAAATACTACAATGTTTATTCAGACCAAAACTCAATAAAATTAGAAATCAACAACAAAAGGATAAAGAAACTCCATATACTATAAAGTTAAACAACGTTCTCCTTGGAAACTATTGAATATTAGAAGAAAGAGAAAAGTGTCTAGAAACAAATGAAAATGAAAACACAACTTTCCAGAATCTCTGAGATACAGCAAAAACAGCATGTAGAGATCAATTTATGGCAATACACAAACACATCAAAATGGAAGAAAAAATGTAAATTGACTGTTTAATGCAAAGCCTCCAACAAAACAAAACTCAAAAATGCTGAAAGTAAGAAAATTATTAAAATAATCTAAGAAATAATTGGAAGATAAAATATAAAAACAAGTGGAACTACTAACAAGACTAAGTTTCTTCTTCAAAAGAGTCAGTAAAATAACAAAACTATTTACAAACACCTAAAAAAGAAAATGATAGAATTGACACAAATAAAATGAATAAGAAATGAAATGGATTACACCACAACAGATCCAACTGAAATAAAAAAAAATAATCATGGGACATTATGAAAACCTGTACTCTGACAAATATGAAAAGCTACAAGAAATAGACACTTAGAAACATACACCTTATTCAAACTCACACAGACTGAAGTTGAACACTTGAACAGGCCCATCACAAAAGGCAGTATTAAGCAGATCACTTATAAAAACCCAAAAACCAAACACAAAAAAACTCTTAGGAAAGAAAAGCCTTGAAGCAGTAAATTTTACCAAACATTCAGAGAAAAGCTGTTATTAATTTTACTCAAACTTTTCAGAAAATAAAGAAAAAAGAAAGAATACTCTCAGACTAATTCTGAGAAACAAAAATAACTCTGATACCAAAGCCTAGAAAAGATAGCACAAAAAATGAAGACATAGATGCAATTTATTAACAAAATACGAGCCAATAGAATTCATCAATATATTGCTGCTGTTGCTGTTTTTTGTTGTTGTTGTTGCTATGTGCTGAGTCAACTGTGACTCATAGCAATCCTATGTACAACAACTCTGAAGCCTGTCCAGTCCTGAGCCAGTCTCACTGCCTCTGACACACTTATTATCTCAGTAACTGAATCAATTAATCTCCTGCAAGGCCTTCTACTCCTGTGCTGTCTCTTTACCCTTCCAAGCATGATGTCAGTTTCCAAGGACAAGTACCTCCTGGTCATGTGCCCAAAGTATGTGTGGAGGAACTTCAAATTACATCATGACTAAGTAAGATTCATTGTTGTTATTATGTGCCATCCAGTCACTTGCAACTCACAGCTTTGAACCTCGCTCTATCTTGTGCAAACCTTATTGTATCTCACACACCTACCCCCGTTATTCCAGTCAACTTAGTCAGTCCATCTCACCCCTGGTCTTCCTGTCTTATGCTGTCCCTTCTTCACCCTCCAAGCATGATGTCCCTCTCCAAGAACTGGTCACTTCTTGCAACATTTCCAAAGTATGTCATATGAAGCTTCAGAATCCTGGTCTCCAAGGAGCAATCTGATTTCACTCTCTCCAGGATGAACCTGTTTGTTCTCCTAGCAGTCCAGGGTACTTTTCTCCAGTACCACAGCTCAAAGGCATCAATTCCCCTGCTATCATCTCTAGTCACTGCCCAGCTTTCTGATGCATAAGAAGTAATTTAAAAAAACAAACAAACAAAAAACATGGAACACTTTATTTTCCAGACTGACATCATTACTCTTCAGTACTCTGGAGAGGTACCTGACAGCTGACTTTCCCAGTGCAATCTGTCTTTTGATTTCTTGGCTGATTATGGAGCCAAACAAACTGAAGCTATCTATTAACAATCCCAATCTCTTCACCACATATCATGATGTTGCTAATCATACAGTTTAATATTAAAAACAAAATAAAAGAAAAAAAAACCACCACCATGATAAATAAAGCCAATCATATCAAGAAAACAGAAGATAATAACCACATGATCATCTTAATTGATGTGGAAAATGCTTTAAACTAAATGTAACACCATTTCCTGATTAAAATACACAACAGTATAGGGATAGAGGGGAAATTTTTCTCAACATAAGTAACAGACTATACTTTAAGCCAATAGCCAATGAAGAAAAAACAAAGGCATTCTCCCTGTAAACAGGGACTAGGCAACAATGCCCACTGTCACTACTCCTATTCAATTCGTTGTTGTTGTGGTTGTGGTTGTTAGGTGCTGTCAAATTGAGTATGACTCAGAGGGATCCTATGAAGAAAATATATGAACCTTGTTGTATCCTGCACACACTTCCTGACACACAAGATCCCATTGCAGCAGTCACCCTGTCAATCCACCTGGTTGAGTGTCTGCCTCTCTTTCACGAACCCTCCAACCTTCCCAGCATTATGTCTTTTTCCAAAGAATAGCACTTTCTAGTAACATGTCCAAAGTATGTGAGATGAAGACTCATTATTCTTCCCTCCAATATTGTATTGGAAATCCAGGCAAGAGAAGAAAATAAAAGGTACACAAACTGGCAAAGAGGTGGTAAAAGAGTTCTATACACTGATGTGTAAAATAAAGCTTTAGTGGCCTAGTGGCAAAAAGCTGAGCTGAAATCCTGAAGGCATGTGGTTCAAGGCCACCAGATACTACGTATGAGAAGGATGGGCAATCTCTTCCTATGTGATTAACTGCCAATGAAAACCCTTTGGAAAGTCAACTATGGGTCAGTTCCAATGCTATGGTGCTTGACAATAACTACAACAATAGTAGATTTAGAAAACCCCATAGACTCAGCAAGAAAATTATTGTGCATAGTTGACCAAGTCAGTAAAGTAAAAGGATATAAGATCAAGTCCAATTTCTCTAGTAGAAAAGAAAATATAGAAAAAAAAGAAATAAATCAATATCAATATCTAAACTCTTTTTTTTTCTTGTAGTAGCTGTTTGTAACTTTTATTATAGATATTTTATGTCTCTAGTTAGATTTGTTCCTAAGTATTTTATGAATTGGAAGACTCAATGTTTAGAAAATGATAATTCTAACAAGAGCAATCTACAGATTCAAGGCAATCCCAATCCCAACACCATTCTTCAAAGAGATGGTAGATTATTTCCAATTTTATCTGAAAAGATAAGAGACTCCAAATAAGCAAAGCACTATTGAAACAGAAAAATAAAGTAGGAGATATCATACTTCCTGTTCTCAAAGCTTACTACACAGCCATAACAGTCAAGATAGCATCATACAGCAACAGACAAATGGGTCGATGGACTTGACTTGAGAATCCTGACATCACCTAATCTATTTACATTCAACTGATCTTTGAGAAGAAGAATAAATCAATTAAGTGGAGAAACAACAGGGTCTTTAACAAAGAATGCTGGCAAAATTGGAAAATCAAAAGCAGAAATCTGAAGCAAGATCGAAACCTCACATCATATACAAAAGTCAACTCAGAGTGGATCAGGGACTTAGGAGTAAACTCCAAAACTATAAAGTTCATAAAAAAAAGTGTGGCTGACATTGAGAAGAATGGGACTCCCAGAACACTTGATTATGCTCATGTGAAACCTGTACGTAGATCAAGAAGCACTCTTCTGAACAGAACAAGGTAACACTTCATGGTTCAAAATCAGGAAAGGAGTATGTCAGGTAAATAAACTTTTTCCATACCTATTCAATTTATACATGGACCAGACCATTCGGAGACTAGACTTTATAAGGATGAATGTGGCAACATAAGTAGAAAACTCATCAATAATCTGTGTTATGCAAATGGCACAACCTTAAAGGCCAAAACTGAGGAAGAAGGACCTGAAGTGTTTGCTGCAGAAGGTCAGGGACTGCAGCTCCTCAATATGGATTGCATCTCAACATCAAGAAAACCAAGATTCTCACCACCAGGCTGATTGACATACTCCTGATAGACAGAAAAGACATTGTTAACAATTTCAGTTTGCTCACATCCACAACCAACACACTTGTCACTAGAAGTCAGGGAATCACAAGACAAATTACATTAGGAAAATTTACTGTCAGAGATCTCTCCAGGTACCTGAAGAGCAATGGTGTAAGTATAGTGACTAAAGTGCATCCAATCCAGGCCATGTTTTTCTCACTTACTTGCTAAGAATTGGAGAGCTGGACAATGAATGACCAAGAACCACAGTAGAAGAATCAATTTTAAGTTATAGTGCTGGAGAAGACCACTAAACATACTATAGACTGCCAAAAGAACAAAGAGATTCATTCTGGAGATGGTCCCTTAGAGGCAAGGATTTTTAAACCCTGTCTCATATAATTTGTGCATATTGCCAGGAAGGATCAGTCCTTGGAGGACATAATGTATAGAAAGGTAGAAGGAATCAGTGCAGTAAAGTAAGACCCTGATGAGATAAATTGACATGATAGTTGTGGCAATGGGGACAGGGATGTCAGAGACAGTGAGATTAGGTCAAGATAGGGCAGGGTTCAGAGCTATTCATAGTATTGCTATGAGTTGCAGTCAACTTGATAACACATATCAACTATAACAACAAAAATATATGACATGAATAGACTGTAAAGCATAATTAATAAGCTACAGTTAGGAAAGGATAAATTAAATTGATGAGACCTTCTAGAAATAAAATCTTTGTGTACATAAAAAAATTGAAAGAGTGAAAAAAGAAGGCTGTGGAGTAGGAATATATATTTACTAAATCGATAGTTGTATAAATGGTTCAGGCCTTTTGTTCATAGGGTCGCTATGAGTCATCCTCTACTCAAAGACAATCAACAATAACAATGACATATCTGGTAAGGGGCTTATAACTAAAAGTTCTAGAATACTCTAGCTATGAATTGTAGATGACATGATGGCACATAACAACCAATACCCCATCAAGAAAAATGACAGACAACCAAATCTCAAAATGACCAGAAATGTATACTAAAAATGTTTCCCAAAAAGAACATCAGGTAGCCAGCAAATACATAAAAAAGCTCAAAATCTCTAAATTATTAGATGCAAATCAAAACAATAATGAAATGTAATCTCACCCCAATAATATTAGCAAATTCAACAAGGCAGCTAACAGCAAATGCTGGCCAGAATACAGAGAAATTGGAACCCTCATATAATGCTGGTTGAAGTGTAAAAGGTACAATCATTATGGAAGGCAGTCTGGGACTTCCTCAGAATTTTGGTGATATAATTACTGTTTTTCCTAGCTATCTCATTAATGGGAATATACACCAAAGAAATCAGAGCTACAAACATAGATATATGCATATCTATGCTTATTGCAACAGTATTCACAATAGCAAAAAGATGGGAAAAGGCCAGATGCAATCAACAATTGAATAGATAGATATTAAAAAATAGTGAACTCATAAAACACGGTGCAACATGGATGAGTCCGGAAGACATTATTCTGAGTGAAATATCTCAGTCACAAAAGGACAAATTCTTCATAAGCCCAATGTTTAATAATAATATCAAGGAGTAAGAGGAAGTGGGAAAAATGGATAGACAATACTGCACTAGAAAAAGTGTAAAGGAGGACATTCTGAAAGGAATGAATGATTAAAAATCATGAGTATGACATTAATCGTCTTATAAGAGAAATTGGTGGAAGGAGGAAGGAAAGTGTGCATGAATGTATAACTAATAAAAAGAGGCAAAAATAGTATATTGTTTACTGCCAAAACATGTTCTTTAAACATTACCAATATACATTTCACAAAAGTCTGATAAAATGTTTAAATTATTTTCCATAAAATTCTAGTGTAGTGGTGAAGATGCCAGAAGTGAGATAAGTAATAACAATTTTGCTTGGGGTTAGGACTATAATTGCTAATGAATATGAGTCAGTGTAAGTTTATTCTTCTTGTCTGTCAGATAACCAGGGGAAAACACCAATTTAGATTCACAGTGCTGAAGGATTTAAGTATAGAAGACACGACAATGGATGAAAGTTTTGGAAATGATTCTCAAGAAAAGTCAGACTATTCTTGGGTGTTTCAAATTGAGCATAGAGTTTGAGTGAAGTGGAAGGGGGGGAAATGTTCTAGAAAGCAACAACACAATAGAGATAAACATCTCTATAAGGATGCATAGGTATGCTATGTTAGGGATGTTCACTTTAAATAAGTTAAAATTTGATTTTAAGTTGAGATATGATACTAAAGATTCTACTGTCCCCAGACTCTCCTGACAGCATGTAATTGCTGTAAATTTTACTATTCATTGATAACTAATAATTGTTAACTCTGCCTTGTGATAATGTACTGTTCTATATAGTTTATCTTTCTGAAAACCTACTCTGAAGTGAAACCAGTTCCAATCAACTCTTGGGTCATGCACAGAAACAAGACTCTTAACCAAGAGCTAACATTCCATTCTGATGCAGAAAGTAAATGTATCTGCCACATAGGGGAATCTAACAAAGAGTTTGCTGCACTATGTGTGTGCACCATCACATAGTAAGTGATATTTCTTTGTATCAACTATATGCATACACCTCAGGTAATGCATGACATAAGAATCAGATTGACTTTATCTATGAAAAGAATAGATAAAGAAGTTCAATATCTTTAGTCAAGGAAATGGGATGGGTGGTCTATGGAATAGGCTATCAATTACTCATGCTTAAGTTAAATTGAAATTAAAGAAAATTAAAATAATCTCAAAAGAACAAAAGAACAGAATATGACCTTGAACTTATTCTGAATTAAAAACCATCTCAAGAACAGATTTGGTGTATTTGACACTATTGATCTAAGACCAGATAAGTTATTGGAAGACACCTGTGAAGAAAACAAAAGATCATAACAAAGACAGGAAGGGGGAGGGGGATAGAAGGAAGGACGGAGGGAGGAAAGAAGGAAGGAAGGAAGGAAGGAAGGAAGGAAGGAAGGAAGGAAGGAACGAAGGAACCAAAATGGATCTCATAAGAGACTCTGAAAATTGCACTAGAGAATAAGGAAACAAAGGGAAGTTTTGCTGAGGTAAGAAAGTTTAACAGAAGATTTCAGAAGGTAGCTCAGGAAGACAACCTGGTGGTGGTGTTACGAGTCAACTATGACTCAGAGTGTTCCTATACTCAATAGCTCTAAACCGTGCTCTATCCTAAGCCAATCTCACTGTCTTTGACATATCTATCCTCATTACTCTAGTTATTGTGCAAGTCTATCTCATACAAGGTCTTCCTTTCCTGCACTGTCCCTTGATTCTTCCAAGCATGATATTCATCTCCAAAGATAATCCCTTGGCTACATGCCCAAAGTATGTGAGGCAGAGTCTCAAAATCCTTGTCTTCAAGGAACAGCTTGGTTTCACCTTCTCCAGGTAAGACCTGTTTGTTTTCTTGACAGTCTACCATATGTTCAATACTCTTCTCCAAAATCATAACTCACAGACATCAATTCTTCCGTAATCTTTGATCATTGTCCAGCTCTCTACTGCATAGCAAGTAATTTGAAGATCATGGCCTGGATCAGCCACACCTAAGTCTCTCTCTAGACTGACATCTTTGCACTTCAGCACTCTGGAGTGATCATTGACAGCAGATTTTCTTAATGCAAGTAATCTTTTGATTTTCCAACTGCTTGTGCCAAAAGTGAGCATTATATCAACATGTGCACAGACCGAGAGTTAGAAAACTAAAAGGGGAGAAAACATTTTACATTCCTCAAGTTGAAAGGAATAAAGAGCAAATTTAAGCTTCAAATTGCAATACTAAAAGTTATTCTATAGTCAAAATCTTGAATTATGCAGGAAGCACCAAAAGAAGATAGTATTCTTAGAATACTCTAAAATCTAAGCAAGAAAACTTTTGGAGATAGTATACTGAGTCAACAAAGTAGCAGAGTACAAGATCAATGTACAAAAAAAAATAAGTCAGATTTTTCTACAGTAGTAGCAATGTGGTGAACATAGAAAAGAAATAAGAAAAAGAACATGAATAGCAATTGCTAACCACAGAATTAAATACATAGGAACAAATCTTACTGGAGATACAAAAGGACTATTTTTTAAAAAATTATTATTGATTTCAATGAAAATTTACAGAGATTTTGGATTTAAATTCATTCATTGTTGCACTTTTCTCCCCTCCCAACCCTCCCCCCTAGTACACTACCCTCTTGGAAAAGTAAAAGAAAATTATTTCATTGTCTTACAATCCCTCCCCCCTGGGTCCACTCCACTATGCTGCCTTCTCTCTGGACTCCTGTCACGAAAATAATATCTAATCACATATCCCTTTTAAATAGTTTTCTCCCTCATCTGTTTCAATGCAGTATACATCATTTATCCCATCTTTCTCGGTCTCCCCCCAACCCCAAAGTCAGTCCTGTTTTACAACAGTGACATCATGCAGCATTTGTCCTTTTGTGACTGAGATACTTCACTCAGCATAATATCCTCCAGGATGACCCATTTTGAATAATATTGCATGAGTGCCTTGTTTTTCAATGCAGCGTAGTATTCCATTGTGTGACTATACCACAGCTTCTCTATCCATTCTTTTGTTGATGGGCATTTAGTTTGTTTCCAACTCCTTGATATTGTGAAGAAAGCCGTGATAAGCATGGGTGTACATATATCTGCTTGGATGTCAGTTATGGTCTCTTTGGGTTATATTCCCAGTAGCGGAATTGCTGAGTCAAATGTTATCTCTATTCGCAACTTTTTGAGAAAGTGCCATACCACCTTCCACAGTGGTTGCACCATTTTTACACTCCCACCAACAGCCAATAAGCGTTCCAGTTCCTCCACAACCTCGCCAGCATTTGTTGCTTGCTGTTCTGTTAAATTGTGCTATTCTGACTGGGGTGAGATGATATCTCATAGTTGTTTTGATTTGCGTCTCTCTTAGAGCTAGGGATTTTGAACTTTTCTTCATGTGTTTGTTAGCCATCTGAATGCTTCTTCGGTGAAGTGTCTGTTCATATTCTGTGCACATTTTGCAATCGGATTATTTACCTTTCTCTTGTGGTGCTCAAGTATTTTATAAATTCTAGATAAGTCCCTTATCTGATATGTCATTACCAAATACTTTTTCCCATTCTGTGACTTCTCTTTTTACCCTGTTGGAGAAGTTTTTGGATGTGCAAAGGTCTTAGAAGGTCCCATTCATCTGTTTCATCTTCTCCTGGTTGTAGATTTTTCAGGATACTTGGAAGACTGTTTATGTTGTGGGTTAGGACTTCTAACATTCTTCCAAGCTTTTCTTTATAGGACAAAAGGTACTATTTTAAGAAAATTACATATCACTACTACCATGAGTTGTCATATCACTACTACTATGAGTTGTGCTCTACTCAATCGCACTCAACAACAATCAACAACTACCAGAATCACAATGACCTAGATGAGTGGGAAAATACACCATATTCATGATTGTTATTGTTGCTGTTGTTATTGATTGCCCTCAAGTCGAGCACAACTCATAGCGACTCTATGAACAAAATATATAAAGCCTTTCTATAACTATTATTGTTTCTGAAAGTTCATAGAGTTTCCAGAGGCATGCTATTTAGGAAGAGGATGCCACTCCTGCATTCTGTTCATGTTTAAGAAGATTATATATTGTGAAAATTACAATTCTATCAAAGACAATCTATAAGTTCAATGCTGTCTATACAGATACCATACCATTCTTCAGTGTTACCAAAAGATAATATTCTATTTTATCAGGAATAGAAAAAGAACCCAAATAAGTAAAACTTTACAAAAAAAAAAAGAAGGAAGAAGCATCACAATCCCTGATCTCAAAATCTACTACACAATTATAGTATCAGGACGTTATAGTACAAGTTCATCAACAAATCAATGAGGGGGGGATTGAGAATCAGAAAAGAAGAAATCAATAGGAAGGCTTTCAGCCTGTGTTTCACAGGAACACCTTTATGACAAGGGAGTAAAGAAGAAGTGAGAACAGAGGTTGGTGGGGGCCTGAGCCATTAAACCAGGATTGGCCAAAGACCAGGGATGGAAGGTACAGGAGAGACAAGCAGAGGGAACCGAGCTAGATTCTAGCAGAGCAGGGGTAGGGATGGGAGCAAGGCACATGTACCTAAGGGGGTAGATGAGACCAATAGTCGATCTGTTATCTGAATCATGAGAAAAGTCTCTCATCTGCTCTTTTGGGAAAAATGAATATCTGTTAAATACTGCTCTCAAGTCAAGCATCCAAATTAAAACAGATTAGGGTGAAAGATTGCCCTTCCAATTCTGAAATAGCAGGCTTCAGAAAACCCAATGTACATACAGTAGAGTATAATTAGAGTAGACTAGCAGATATGACACCTGAGGCAAAGCCTTCTTAATGGGAATCACAAAGCAGGAGGAATGGTGGCAAACAGACACTACTGATTCAAATATAAAATGTGAGAAGTATAAATGTAGGAAAATTGGGAGATTGTTAAGGAAGAAATGGAATGTATAAATATTGACATACTAGGTACTGGGAGCTGTTGTATATAGGGTCGCTAAGAGTTGCAGACAACTCGATGACATGTAGCAACACCAACAATAGGCATTGGGTTCATGGAATGGAATGGGAATCCAAGTTTTCTATAAACTTCCATTAAAACCTCATTTTTTTAAAAAAAAGAGAAAAAAGAAGCAGTCAGAAAAGAGCAGGAAAATACTTCATGACTTAGGATCAGTAAAGGTGTACATCAAAGATGCATATTATCACAAGGTATTTTCAATCTATATGCAGAACAGTCTATTTGGGAGGCTAGACTGTATAAAAAGGATTGTGGCATCAGGATTAGAGGAAGACTCATTAACAATCTGCGTTATGCAGATGACACAACCTTGCTTGCTGAAATTGAGAAAGACATGAGACATTTGCTGCAAAAGGTCTAAGACTACAGCCTTCAATATGGATAGAAGCTTAATATCAAGAAAACAAAGACTCTCACCACTGGGTCATTGGCAATATCATGACAGAGGGAAAAGAGATGGGGATTGTTAACAACTTCAACTTGCTTGGTTCCACATCAACAGTCTTGGCACCAGCAATCAGGAAATTGAAAGATTAATTGCATTGGGAAAGTTTGCTCTTAGGGATCTCTGTAGAGTACTGAAGAACAATAATGGCAGTCTGGAGACTAAGGTGCTCCTGATCCAGGCCATCATCTTCACAATTACTTGACAAGCAACAGAGAGTTGAACAATAACTATGTATAATAGAAGAAGGATTACTGCCTTTGAGTTGTGATGCTGAAGAAGAGTGTTGAACATACCATAGACTGATAGAACAAACAGGTCTGTCTTGGAGAGAGTGAAACCAGGCTGCTCTCTGGAGGCATGGATTTTGAATCCCTGTCTCACATACTTTGGGAGGGGCCAGCAGGTACTCATCCTGGGAGAAGAACCTTATGTTTAGAAGGGTGGAGGGACAGCACAGGAGAGGAAGACTCTGAATGAGATGGATTGGCTCAGTCACGGGAGAAATGAGATTTGGGCTGTCAGAGATGGTGAGATTGGCTCAGGATATAACAGAATTCAGAGCTAACTTACATAGTGTTGCTATGAATTGCAAGAGACTCAACAGCACAGAAAAACAATGCCATCCCCTACAGTCAACTTTTCTTAGACAAGGAAATGAAATCAATTAAGTCAAGAGACATTCTTTTTTAAACAAATTACTTTGACAAAATTGGACAACAGCAGAAACCTAAAAAATGTTTCATCCTTACATCATACATAAAAACCAACTCAGTGTAGATCAGGGACCTAGTAGTAAAATGAAACCCTCTCGGTCAGCAGCATGGGACTGAAATCCATTTTGAAAGCCATCTACATGAATGGGGTTCTACAGAAGCTTGTTGACCAAGATTGGTGAGTATAACAGTGGTCTGTGCATTGCTATACAGAGGTAATTCATGCTTGTTGTGATGCTAAACACTGTGACACTGATGTGCTAAATGTGATAATGGTTACCTACCCTAAGGTAGATGGACAATGTTTGGTGGAGCTTCCTGATTAAATTAAGCTTGGAAGCAGGAGAGGCATTCAATTCCAAAATGATGTCTCCAGAAACTCTATGATTATGGAGAATAGACCAAAGTTATACAGTGTTCAGGTCTTTAATTAATAGAGTCTCTATGAGTTGTATATGACTCAACAGCACTTAACAAGAACAACATAAAGATCATTAGAGAATGATGAAACAATCTAGGAGCCCTAGTTCCTGGTGTGGACAGACTTTCAAACGTAACCAATAATCCACAACCAGAAGAGGATAAAATAGATGAATGAGACCTTCTAAAATGTAAATCTTTGCTTGCATAAAAAACCAAAAAGAACATCTACAACATGGTAAAAAATAATCCCACAGACTGGGGAAAATAATTGGCAATGATGTATCTGATAAGGGACTCCATGTAAAATTAATAGAATACTTAATGCCCTCAAAAATAAAGAAGATGAAAAATTCAATCTCAAATGGACAAAAGGTATGAAAATACTTTTCATCAAAGAACATATGTCAATGGCCAAAAAACATAATGCTGAAAATCATTAGTTATGAGAGAGATACAAATCAAAGCACTGAGATATCATCTCACCCCAGCAATAACAGCAGAATTTAACACTACAGTATACAACAAATATTGGTGAGGATATGGAGAAATTGGAACACTCATACACTGCTTATGGCAATGTAAAATTTTACAACCACTATGGAAGGCAATCTGCACTTCCTTAAAGAGTGGAAACCAGAAATATCATTCAGTCTAGCTATGTCACTACTAGGAATATATACTTCAAAGATATTATAGATGCAGCACAAAGAGACGTATGGATACTCATGTTTGTTGCAGCATTATTCACAATAACAAAGAGATGCCAGGATCGCAAGTGCACACAAATGAATGGATAAAGAAACTGTGGTACATTCATATGATGTAACACTATGCAGCATGTAAAAACAATGAACTAATGAAACATTACATAGCATAGATGAGTCTGGAAGAAATTATGCTAAAGGAAATATCCCAGTAACAAATATAAGAAAATTGTTATAAATATGGATTGGTTATACAATAGGGAAAAGAGGGGGGCAAGAGTGTATGGGGAAAATGGATAAATAATACCTGCATTGCAATAAATGAAGAGAGTTCAGTCTGAAATGAAGAGACAATCAGATATTATATGTATTACAATTACCAACCTGGAACAACATATAAACTAAGGATTAAATGGGCAGCATGGGGAAGAAAAGAGAAGAAAACAAAACAAAGCCCACAATGTGCGTGTGAAGGTTACAAGAGAGGTATTCTTAAACATAATAAAAAGTTAATTGCAATGATAATTAATGTCCATGAGTGATTATCTGAATACACTAGTGTTTCTGTAAACTTTCACTCAAATAATAAAAACTAAAATCAGCAAATCCAGAAAAGAAGATGCAAGAAATACATAGTGTCACTGCACCAAAAATAATTGATCAGCACTGAATCATTCCAGAAATTATACGATCAAGAACGAATGATAATGAAGGAAGAAGTTCAGGCTGCACTGAAGACATTGGCAAAAAAATAAAACCTCAGGCACTGATGGGCTAGCAACTGAGGTGTTTCAACAAATAGATAAAGCCCTGGAAATTCTTATTAGTCTATGCCAGAAAATCATTGCTTTGGGATTGGCAGTGCAATTCCCTATGGACTAGACCACCAACATTCCCTAAAAATCCTTATAGAGCCAAATAATACTTTGGCTTGGGAAGTCATGGGCTAGCATTGTTTCATTCCTTCATGTTTCCCTTTGTAAAGCAGTTTTACTCTGTATTTTCCCTAGTAAACTTCTTCCTTTCTTTACACAGGAAATCCTGAATTACTGCTTACTTAGAGGTAGGAAGAACGCAAATTTACAGAGTACACCTGAGAGATTTTCTTGGTAATCGAATTTAATGTGCAGTTTAGCAACGAGGTAGTAGAGGGAAATAATTTTGGAACTAGTTTATGATTGCTGTCAGGATAATGTTAGGGTCTTTTGGTAAGGGGTTGAAGGAATAGATGAGACAACTCTTCAGAAAATCAATAAAGAAATGTAATGGCTTAAACTACATTGAAGGAAAATTTTCCACCATAGTGGTAATTATTGGAATAAAGTGGAGAATAAGACAAGAGAAAATGCCTAGGTCAGAGATCAGGTCAGAGGTATGCTAGACATGACATAATCTTAATTAAGGAAGGAAAATTATAGAAATTTTGAAATTGCAAAACCAGAAGACATTTTTTAAAAATATGGGATTTTGGGTAAATTGAGAGTTCTCTATCTTTGACCTCACTTTTTTTCCCTTTTAAAATAGCATATATCTAACTTAATATACTCAAAAGTTGTTTACATTTGCATGTAAAAATCTGAAAGCTTCACTTCTTATTCAGAAACTATTTTTAAATGGACTCATTGAATTTACTTTCATATGTTTTTAATTGTTTTACAAATGTACATGCATGCTGCTGAACTCATTTTTACTAAACTACTTTATAGGAAACAGACACATGTTGAACAGAGTAAACCATCTGCATTATTAGGAACATAAGAAAAGTTATTTTGTTTTCTAGTTGATGTGTTCACTATTGTGTCAGGCAGATATACAGGGCACCACTGTATCTTAGAACATTTGCAGATGAAAAAAGAAAGGGAAACAACCATTAGACTGAATAACTCTTGAGACATGTGGAATTTCGTTTAATGAGCTTTGTTTGCTGAGCCTCATTATTATCAGCGCCTGTTGCTTCTCATGCATAAACTTACTGAACTTCTGGAAAGGCAAAGTTCAAGGTTATATTAGCTGTCTTTCAGATATTAGCTTATTTTTTATATGATGTGAAAATTTCCAGAAACAAAGTTCTTTTATATGTTGTAAGAAATATAATAGAAGAAGGCAGCTGTTAGATGTGTATGATGACCACTAAATTCTGAGATGTCTGGGTTTTTTAGAAAAGAATAGATCAAATCTATTGATATTGTAACATCTGTCTCGTTTTTTAAGCAAAATGAATTTAAGAGGAAAACTAAAGAAAGCAAAGTTGTATCTACTATCTGAACATCAATAATCAATCATTTACTTTAGGAGACAATCTTTACTAAAAGTCATGATAAAACAAAGTGATTATCTTGGGTTTGGTTGCTTAGACAGAAACTCCATTTAAATTTATGAATTATGAGGAAACTGAGGGAAAACTTGTGAATAGTAATAACTGGCAAGAAGTTGTCATGAGAAAATTCATACTACTAAATAGATTTGAAAGCAGAAAGTCAGAAATAGATAACATTTCCTGTATTTATCCAATAATAGTAAGATAGCATTTCCTGTGTTTATCCAATAATAGTATTGCAGTTGTTAAAAACACATAAGGTGCTATGCCATGGGGAAGAGAGCTCTGGTGATTTAGTATTAAGGAGGTGTGTTGTCAAGCCAAAGGCATGCAGTTCAAATACACCAGCTGCTCTGAGAGAGAGTAATATGTGAAATCTCCTCCTATAAAATCTATTGCCATTGAAAACTCACTGGAGGATATAACTCAAAGGTAAATAACACCACTAATCAAGGTTGTATTTAGCTTACTTAGGTTAGCTCTCACAACAATTTGTAAAATATCATGTTTGATTTTTATTTGATAGTAAATTTGCCTATACTTGTTATTAGTTACTGTCAAGTTGGTTTACCACTCTTGAGAACCCACACCAAAATGAAAAAATTATTGTTGATCCAACACAATTCCCATAACTTTTGGTATGTTTGAGTTGTTTCTTGTGGTTAGATGTATCAATCCCTCTCATTGAGGATAATGTTTCCTTAAATTAAGTTGGCCCTTTAATAAGCATGAAATACTTCTCTGGTAGTTTGTGCCTTTTAAAGATGAGTACAAATCAAGAAAACTTATAGATCTGTCAAGAAGCAAGTTCTAGATAAGGTCCTGAGGATTTTTTATTGCCTTAAGAAATCAAGAAATTAAGGAGCTGAACAGAAGATTTCAAAGGGCAGTGAAGGAAGACAAAGCAAAGTATTATAATGCAATGTGCAAAGAACTGGAGTTAGAAAATCAAAGAGGCTGAACATGCCTAGCATTTCTTACACTGAAGAAATTGAGAAACAAATTCAAGCCTTGATTTGCAATATCAAATGATCCTTTGGGCAGAATATTAAATGATCCAGGAAGCATTAAAAGAAGCTAGAAAGAGTACACAGAATCACTGTACCCAAAGAAGTTGGCAGACACAAAAAAATTTCATGAAACAACCCATAAGCAAGAGCCTATGGTGATGAAGGAAGAAGTTAAAGCTGCTCTGAAAGAATTGAGAAAAAACAAGGCCCCAGAAATTGATGGCATACCAATTGACATATTTCAACAAACAGACACTACCCTGGATGTGCTCACCAAGATTTGCCAAGAAAACTGGAAGACAACCACCTAGCCAGGTGACTGGTAGAAATCTATATTTGTTCTCATTCCAAAGAAAGATGACCTGACAGAGTGTGGAAATTATCAAACAATATGATTGATATTACATTCAAGCAAGATTCTGCTGAAAATTGTCCAAAACCAACTGGAACAATGTATCAACAGAGAATTGGCAGATGTGCAGCCTGGGTTTAGAAGAAGCTGTGGTACTAGGGATATTATAACTAATGTTATAATTAGTTATAACTAATAATGTTATAATTAGACTGAAACCAGAGCGTACCAGTGGCATATCTATTTGTGTTTCATTGACTATGCAAAGGCATTTGACTGTGTAGTTCACAACAAACTGTGACTAAATATGAGAAGAATGGAAATCCCAGAATGCTTGATCATTCTTAGGCAAAACTTACATTTGGACCAGACAGTCATCAGAACAACACAAGGAAACACTGCATGGTTCTAAATTGGAAAGGGTATAGCTATCTTCATGCCTTTTCAACATATATGCAGAACAAATCATCCAAGAGGCTGGGCTCTATGAAGAGGAATGTAGTATCAGGATTGAAGGAAGAGTCATTAATAATCTTTATTATGCAGGTAACACACCTTGCTTGCTGAAAGTGAGGAGGACCTGAGGCACTTGCTGTAGAAGATCAAGAACTGCAGCCTTAAATATGGATTGAAACATAACATCAAGAAAACAAAGATTCTCACCACTGGGCTAATTGGCAACATCATGATGAACAATGAAGAGATAGAGATTATTAACAGCTTCAGTTTACTTGGCTCCACAATCAATAATTTTGCAGTATCAGCAGCCAGGAAATTAAAAGATGAATTTTTTTGGGAAAAAGCCTGCTATCAGAGACCTCACCAAAGTACTGAAGAGCATGTATGACAGTCTGGAGAAATAAGGTATGCCTGATTCAGGCCATGGTCTTTGTCATTAAGTCTGGAGACTAAGGTATTCCTGATTCAGGCCATGGTCTTTGTAATTACTTGCTGTGCATCAGAAAGCCAGACAATAACTAAGGATGATAGAACAAGAATTGATACCTTTGAGCTGTGGCCCTTGTGAGGAGTATTGCATATACATACCATGGACAGATAGGAGAACAAATGAGTTGCTTCTAGAGAGGGTAAAACCAGGCTACTTCTTGGACATAAGCATTCTGAAGCTTCATCTGACATTTGATATGTTGCAAGGTGGAACCAGTCCTTGGAGAGGGATATCATGCTTGGGAGGGTGGAGGGACAGTGCAAGAGAGGAAGACTCTTGATGAGATGGATTGATTCAGTGACTTGGGTAATGAGGGTATTTGTGTCAGAGACAGTAAGATTGTGACAGGACAGAGCAGGGTATACATAGGGTTGCTATAAGTCACAAGCGATCCGATGGCACATAATAACAACAACAATTCTCATCTGGCTATCTCTTAGGTATCTTAATTCTGTTCTTCCATCAGTAAACAAACTCACAGTTTTTTAAGATTTCCATATTCAATCAGTGAACAGTAATAAGTTCACTGTTCTATATCATCTTTTTTTATTTTTTTTTAAAAGCTACTAAAGGTTATTTCTGTAAATAATGTATTTCTGCTCTCCTGTAACATGATCTAACAATAAATTTGACATTTGTAGGGGTTCTGATTCTATTTTTCCTTTTACCACAACCCCCATTTACTCATTTTCAAAAACTCAAAGGGACTCACTCAAAATGTTCTGCAGGAAATAAAGCTTCCTTCCTTCCACATTGCAATCCTTCCTCCTAGAATGCCCAGGCCGACTTTACAAAGCTAAGTACATAGAAGCAAAATATACTAAAATACGTTATTTGTATGTTTTGTTCTGATCCTTAATATCATCTTGTCTGCAAATGTAGCTGTTGCAGAGATTTTTCTGGTATACAGATTTTTGCAACTGTGTACCAGATGTGGTTACTAGAGGATACTTGAACAAACTTTTGTGATAAGGCTGTGATACAGAAGCAGCATCTGAAATGGTCTTTCCATCTGTCTGGAATAAGGACACTGAGAACAGTTTCCTACACTTTTTTTTTTTTCATTTTTCCCATTTGTAGTCACAGAAGAATTTTCTTTTTTCATTTAACATCTGCAGGACACTTTTGACACACAAGGATGTGTTTGAACATCGTAGTAGCGTTTGGAAAAGCCTGTTTCTTTTGACAGAATTTGCAAATCATATTTTTCTTCCTCAGAATAACTTGCGGTGTGGAAATGTTTCCATATGCTACAAGTTGTTCTCATCATTTTGCTGAAGGAGAAGCAAACAGAGGAGAAGCATAGTTGAGTTTGTGACTCGAGCAAAATATCAAGCTACAGCAGGCATGGGCTTAGTGGTGGTCTCACCCGAGACAACTTGAACTTTTGAAGATCTTCTTCTCTTCTGAGTCCTAATGGATACTTTATGTAGTTTAGATATCATGGTAGTGTATATTCAAGAACAAATCTGCAAGTTATTGTTGAAATTGCTTGTCAATCAAATTTGACTCATGGAGATTCCAGGTTTTTCAGAGTAGAATTACCCTTTTCCGAATAAGCCTTTTGGCATGTTTATCCAAAGTGTTAAAAAGCAAGGGTGTCAGTTTAATAACAATCTATACCTGGTCCAAGTAATGAGATTTTCAATTACTTTGTGTACATGTAAGTTGGACAATGAATAATGAGGAACAAAGATGAAATAATGCCTTTGAACTGTGGTGCTGACAGAAAATTTTTAATATCCTCTGGATTGTCGAAAGAATAGACAAATTTATCTTGGAAGAAGCACAACCAGGGCGCAAGACTGGTTAGACTTTGTTCCACATACTTTGGAAACTTTATCATGAGGGGCCTGTTGTTGAGAAAGATGAAGGGTTAGAGGACGAAAGGAAGACTTTCAACAAGGTGGACTGACACAATGATTTTAACAATGGGATTTGGTAAGTAGTAGTTAGCGAAGATGACAACAGAATAGAGCAAGTCTCAGACCTGTTAACAAAATTGCTGAGTTATAGTTGACTGGGTGACATATAAAAACAACAATAACTCTTTTGGAAGTATGTTTCATGCCTGTATTGTGAGCTGGCTCTAGTGGGTTTAAATTGTTGGTTTGCTAACCTTTGGTGCTAGTTGACTGCCACCAATGTTCAATAATTGGGGTGTATGTATGTGTGTGATTGGTGTTTAGCTCTTTAGCTTCTCTATGTGTGATAGAAGATAGGAAAGTCCCTATTCTAGTGGCCTTGTTTTTATAAAAACAGTAGAGATAAAAATATTTATTATGTCAGTGTCTATCCAACAGGAAGCATGACAGCAATACAGCAACATCTAGATTCAGAACCAAAAAGAGCCTCAGTTAAGTGAAATCTCTGTTTCTTCTTCTTTTCTCCATAGAAAAGGGCCTAATCCATTGAGTAAGAGTTACATAAAAAGTTATACTAAGCCTACTGGAATTTAATAAGAATTGAAGGGCTAAATAAAAGATTCAAAGCACATAAAAATGTATTAATGCTTCCCTTATTGCTCAGGCTTTCAGAGTATTTATTTTCATTCATTATTTCAACAGGTATTTTTGAGCACCTACTCTGTGCTAAAAGTTCCATGGTAGCTAATTATCATATATTGTTTACCTGCTAAACAAAGTTCCACACTTCAAATACATATTTGATCCAAAGGATAAAGGTGGGCAGTCTTTGCTGGTTAAGACTATAGTGTTGAAATCCTGATAAAGGATCATCATGCATTAGAATCAAACTGATGGCAATGAATCTGGCTTGAGGTATTATGTGGTAGGCTGCTGACACCAAAAAAATCCATGATCTATGAAGAACAAATAAGTAATGACAATTCCTATGAAAACCAGTATCTGCTCTATAAAAAAAGATAGAATGGTTCATTCTGTTTGGGAATGCTTTTTTGTTGTTATCGTTTTACTTAGAAGAACAGAGCTTTATTGTTTTATAGCTCTGGAAGCTAATAGTTCAAATTCAAGATGCTGATAGGGTCAGGTTCTCTGACGCCTTAAAAAGATGATTAATTTTTATCATCTCAGACAAGAGTCTCATAACAAAAGTTTTATCATCTCAGACAAGAGTCTCATAACAAAAGTTTATAGAATACTCCTGGGCCTCCACAAGAAAAAAACTGAAAACTCAATTACAAAATAGGTAAAAGACATGGAAAGAATTTTCACGGAGGAAGATACTCAAATGACAAACACACGAAGAAATGTTCCAAATCACTGGCAATAAGAGAGATGCAAATCAAAACTACAATGAGATATCATCTCACTCCACTAACAGTGGCAAAGTTTAACAGGGCAGGAAGTAACAAATGTTGGAAAGAATGTGGTGAGATAATAACTCTTTTATTTTTACATTTTTTAATTTTATTAATTTTAATGAAACTTTACAGAAACTTAGGGTTTCCAGTTATTCACTATTGCACTTTTCTCCCTGCCTACTCTTCTCTCCCAATTCACTCTTTTCCTTCAAAAGAAAAAGAAAAACTCTTTCATTGTTATTCAGTCCCTGCCCCCAAGTCCACTCCACTATGCAGCCTTCACTCTGGACTTCTGTAATGACAAGAATACTCATTCATAAAATGGGAACCCTTTTTACATGCAACATTGTTGTTGTTATTATGTACTGTCAAGCTGGAATCAACTAACAGTTAACCCTCCAGTGGATTTTCAGATGCATTAGATTGCATGGAAGAACCTTGCCCATCTCTCTCAGAGCAGCTTGGAAAATTCAAACTGCTTGCCTTTGAGTTGGCAGCACAATTTCTTACCACTAAGCCACCAGAACTCTTGACACACAATATTAAGTATGAGTATTTTGTTCAGAGGAAAAAGCAAATCTTGGTAAGAGCTGGAGTTTTCAGAGAGCAAGGATATGGTCCATGTCCTAGGCCACTAGTACTGCACAAGAGTGGCAATGAAATTTAAAAAAAAAAAAAGAGTGGCAATGGGAGGACCACAATCATGCTTGTTGACCAAGAATGGGAAGTGAAGAACATTATTGAAAGAAGTAGTGTGATTAGGAATTCTATGATGGAAAAGTGATGCTAGATGCAATGTAAAAGATGAAAAAGGGGTGAGTGACCATCTAGAGAAATGTAAATTTGCATGATTCTCCTATAGATCACTGTATCCCAGCCATGAGTACTGTTTGCTTTTTAAGTGCATTAGGTACAACTGACAAGTGATCTGAGTCTTCTACAACAAAATCATGAAGATGAAAAATGAGAATACCCAAATATTCTCCCATTTAATTTAAGAATACTTTATTTTCATTTGGTTCTCATTCACTCCAGTAAAATACAAATTATAAAACTGCATTTGGAGATAGATTTTACAAATTAAACAATAAGTGCCTCAGTTACTAAGTATGTGTTAAGTTTACACTTTTTTTATTTTTTTTTTCTCTTTTAATTCTATGAGCCAGCAATTGAGTATTTAAATGCATATCCCTAGAAAGTCAGGGATCCAGTTTTGGAATCTGACACTTAGCCCAAGCGATTCAATTCACCGGGTGAGTCACAGGTTTCATTTTGCACCTTGAGCAATATAAAAAGGCTTTCTTTTAGATTTTAGTCTATCATTTATTCTTTTTTACCAAATCTCACCTCTTTTCTTCATGTTGTTCTTTTTGACCTTTGAAATAGAATACAAATAGGAAAATATAATAAAAAGAGAGAAAATATAACCTTTTATTTCTTAATCGTTTTTCATGTAGTGGGTTTGGAGACAAATAAAGTCTATCACAGAGAATTTTTTGCATTTGAATAATGTGTCTTCTGACTAATGCCTAAATTTATGCTAAAACAAAACAAAAACCATAGAAAAACCTTGGCTATAACTTCTGAAACTGAAGTGAACTTGATGGGGAAAAGAAAAGCACTTCAGATACCAAGAGGGAATTTTCTACTTGTGTTTGAGCCAGATCCCAGCATTAGTGATCCGATTAAATTCTCTGAAACTGGTGAGCTATTGAAAGGGGCCTTTCCCCATTGTTGCTCACTGGGGTGTGCCCATGTGAGAAGTGCAACATGAGGCATCAGAATGATGAGAGATACAGACTTCAAGGGAAGGAGAGAGGGCTAAATAGTGCCCTTTGTTTGCAAAGCATGGTACCAAGACAAACTGTTTTATATGCACTATCCTATGGTCACTTTCAGGATCCTGGCAGAGGACACAGTTCTGTATTTTATTCCCAGACTGAGAATTAAAACTTAACGATAAATAGTGAGGGTTTTTCAACACAGAGAGTCACCTCACAGAGTCACACCACATCTTCACGCCTCTTTATGGTAAACTCTTCCATGTGGGCTGTATTCTCATGAAAATCTCATTCAGACACTTGAACATAATACTAATTTAACTTCATAAGATCAAGAAACTAACAAAAACAAAACTAGTTGAGAACCATGTTGATTCTCACTCATGGTGATTTCAGGTGTGTGGAACTGAATTGTGATCCAAAGGGTTTCCAAGACTGTGGCCTCTTGAAAACACATCTGCAGGTCTTTCTTCTGAGGTGCTTTTGAGTTCCTGAGTATTTACTAGTCTTTTTTGTTAGTACTATTGTGGCTACAGGGAGCTCTGGTGACATAGTGGCAAGACACTGTGCTGCAGTCTTAAAGGCACACTGTTCAAATCTACCAGCTGCTCCAAGTCCAATTTCAAGAAGACAAAGACTCTCACCACTGGCCAATTGACAGCACCATCATAAATGAAGAGATTGAGGTGGTTAAACACTCTTGGCATCAGTAGTGAGGATATCAAAAGACAAACTGCCCTGAGAAAACCTGAGGTCAGAGACCTTTCCAGAGTACTGAAAAGCAATGATGTCGGTCTAGAGACTAAGGTGCACCTGATTCAGGCCATGGTCTTCACAATGACTTGCTATTTGTCAGAAAGCTGGATAATGAATAAAGATGATAGTAGAATTGATAATTTTGAATTGTGGTGCTGGAAAAGGATATTGATGCCAAGAAAACAAACAAGTCTATCTTGAAAAGCGTGAAACCAAGTTTCTCCTTGAAGGCAAGGACGTTGAAGATCTGTCTAATATACTTTGTACATGTGGCCAGGAGGGGCTAGTCCTGGGAGAAGGACGTTATGCTCAGAAGGGTAGAAGGACAGTGCAGGAAAAGAAGACCCTAGTGAAGGAGATGGATTGACACAATAATTGGGCTAATAAGGATAGGTTTGTCAGAGTCAGTGAGACTGGCTCAGGATAGGACAGGCTTCAGAGCTGTCATACGTAGGGTCGCTTGCTATCAGTCATGGGTGACGCAATTGCACATAAAAACAATAACTCCTCCCATCCCATTAGATATTAACTGCCTCTGAAAACCCACTGCAGGATCAGCTATGGGTCGATTCTGATTCTATATAGACAACAACAACATTGTGGCTACAGATTGTGCTGCCTAGGCATTCCCCAGAAGATTATGAAGGCCCAATTTAAATAAGTCTTTATATGAATAGGGAGCTTTAGTGACCTAGTGGGTAAGGAGCTAAACTCTCAAATCAAAGGCAAGCAGTTCCAATCCATCCGCCTCTTTTCAGGAGAAAGACAATCTCCTCTAGTGCAATTTACAGCTTTGAAAAACCTGTAGAACAGTCAGCTATGAGTAGGTTCTGACTTGATACCAGTTAGGTATTTACTTGATATGAAAGACAGAAATAAGTAAGTTATTTTATTTTCCTTCCTCTCGAAGATCTTATCTGTGTTTCAGGAAAAGCTTGAGACAGATGAAAGGAAACATGCATATTGCAATGCATTAGATAGAAAGAAAATAGACAAGTATATCATACCTTGAAAAGGGCATATCAACTACTCCATGCACTGTGAGTCGCTGAAGTTTGCATAATGAGAATACGCCAGACTAAGTTCTCAGCAGATGTGACAGGATCTGACCACATGATTCTCATTAATGGTTCTGGGAATCCTACAGTGAAAACCTCAAATCCATGTTGAGAATTTTCTCCATTGTTTTCTATCCCCTGTTACATAATGGTTGTTATGTCAATGTCATGTTGCATAATTCCCAATGCACCTTTATGCCTTCTAATTTTCAGTTAGACATATGAACATCTATCCAATTAATTCAAATCATACTTGCATGTAAATCATAAAACAAGTGCTTAGGAATGATTGCATGAAACACAATGTGAATAAAGGAAAGTGTGAAACACAAAGCATATGAATTTTGTATGTAAACCAATATAAAATAAAAATTAAAAAATACAAATGTTGAGGGAGATAGGAAAATTAATATCTTAATTTCTCTCCCTTGTGCTGTGTAGAAGTGAAGGAGGCAGTTTATGATGTGAGTGATTGTGTATGTTTCCGTGTCAGAGATGATCTTTCATGCTTCATTGTGTGTCCCAATGATGCTCAGAATTGTCTTTATAATAAAATCATCATTTAAACTGAGAGATAAATAAGAATAATTTTAATACAATGTCCCAAGGAAATAAATATGAATACTTAATCATTAATTGTTTTTATTCATGTGACATGAATAAGACTGGTAGTCTTGGAGCAAGATGTACAAAATATTTTATTTCTCTTTTAAGGATACAAAACAATAAGTCATAAATCTAATAAGAACATTTTCCTGGGTACAGAAGGTCCAGGCTTGAAGGATGATAAGATAGCTCATATTACTGAGGGGAAATGGGATTCCATGTAAGGTATTTGCCCATAATATGGAATTACATAGCATTCGAGGAAAATCAGGAATCTAATTAAGTTCTTTTGTCTCATTTTGTTGTTAATAGTTTTCATGAGTCAGCTCCCAGTTCATGACAACTTCAGGCACAATGCACAATGCACAGTCAAGTTCTGTGCCATTCCTATGATTAGTTGTTGGTGATATTGTCATGATCCATAGGATTTCCATGAGCTGATTTAAGAATACATTGCTAGACCTCTCTTCGTAGTCTGTCTTACTTTGACTTAAAGCAACTTTGAGAACTGTTTAATAACTTTTCCTAATGTCCTTAACATCAAGATCTTTAAAACCACTTATTATCAACCAATCTTTAATTAATTTAATCTTCAAGGTTAGAACTTTAACTCCTTTGGCAAAACTAGAATTTTATTTTTTGGGTTAGTGAATTGGTGGATTTTATTTTCAGTTCTTTTGGATTTCTTTTTTGCTCTTTGAATTTTATGTACATTTTTATGAATAGCTTTTAATCCTTCAAAGTAAATTATTTTTATTCTGTAATGAGTATATTCTAATTTGTCAAGAAACAGTTAAAATAATTTT
>NW_006399809.1:982769-989672 GCF_000299155.1 Elephantulus edwardii | reverse complement strand
GACTGGGATAATCAGGATGGGAGTGTCAGAGACAGTGCGATTGGCACAGGACAGAGCAGAGTTTAGGGCTGTTGTGCATAGGGTCGCTATGAGTCACAAGCGACTCATTGGGACATAACAACAACAACAACATTCCAAGTAGTGAAATAGCTGGATCATATGGACTTTCTATATTCAGCTTTTTAAGAAAGTGCCAAACTACCTTCCAGAATAGTTGTACCATTTTACAATCCCACCAACAATGTTCCTTTCTGGTCACATCCTCTCCAACATTTATTATTTTCTGCCTTGTTAAACTTTGCCAGTACTACTGGAGTGAGACGGTCCACATTGCGGTTTTGACTTACATCTCTTATTGCCAGAGATTTGGAGCATTTCTTCATGTGTCTGTTTGTCATTCAAATATCTTCCTCTGTGAAAATTCTTTCTATGTCTTTTGCTTACTTTGTAATTGGGTTATCAGTCTTTTTCTTGTGGAGGCCCAGAAGTATTTTATAAACTTCTGTTTTAAGATTTTTTGCCCTGTCCATGTGTTCTGTTCATGGATAGGAAGACTCAATATTGTTAAAATTATATATGTTTACATCTATATATGTACATATATATATGTATATATATGTGTGTGTGTATATATATACATATATATATGTATATATATATATATATATATACATATATATATGCCATCTACATGTTCAATGCAATCTCAATATAGATATAAAATTCACTTTTCAAGGAGATTGAAAGGGAAATTAGAAAATTTATTTGGAGAGGCAAGAGACTCTGAATTAGCAAAACACTATGAGAAACAAAAATGTGGTTGGATGCATAGCACTCCCTCACTTCAAAAACTACTACATAGCAGTAGTAACCAAAACAGTATGATACTGGTACAATGATAGGCACATAGACCATTTGAACAGAGTAGAGAACCCAGAAATAGACCCAACAATTTATGAACAACTGATATTCGACAAATAAATTAAAGCTATCAAATGGGGAAATGATAACCTCTTTAATAAATGGTGCTGGAAAAACTGAACTTCCACATTGTGGAAAGCTGAAACAGGATCCACATCTCATACCATATGGCTCAGAGACCTGGAAGTAAAGCCTAAAACCATAATGTTCATAAGAGACAAACTGCGATCAAGTTTAGAAGCATTAGTCCAAGGTATAAAGAGACTGCCAAATACACCCAGAACAACATAATCAGAAAAGGATAAAATTGATGCATGGAACCTTCTAAAGATTAAATCCCTGTGCACATGAAAAACTTTATCCAACAGGATGAAAAGAAAACCTACAGACTGGGGACAAACATTTGGTAATACCATCTCAGACAAAAGTCTTATAACAAAAGTTTACAGAATATTCTTGGGCCTCCACAAGAAAAAGACAGATAACCCAATTAAAGAGTTGTCCTGGCAGTAATCTTTATGGAAGAAAATCATTAGGCCAGTCTTCCAGAGCACCAGCAGTTTAGCTCAAGTCATCAACATTTAACTTAACATTTGAGTAGAAACAATTTAAGTCATTTAGAAACTTTGCAAACCATTGCAAAGGTTAGAATTGAAAATGGAGCAATTGGAACACTCCTATGCTACCGGTGGAAAAGTAAGATGAAAATATTTTGGCACTTGAACATTGTATTGAAACAAATAAGAGGAAGAACTGTCCAAAAGGTATAGATGATTAGGTATTACATGTATGACAACAATCTGGAACAAGAGATGCAGCAAAGTGGACTAGGTGGGGAGTGAGAGGAAAGGAAAAAAATGTGCAATAATGAAGGAATTTTAAAACGTATAGTAGCCATTTCATTCATAGATTTATCCAAGAAAATTGAAAATATGTGTAAAATATGTGTGAAAATATTTGTACAGAAATGTTTATAACATATGTATTTGTAACAATCCATCACTGAAAACAAAACAACAACAGTAAAACAAAACAAAACAAAAACAACTGAAAATAGCCCAAAATATTCATTGACAGATGAGTGGATAAACAGATTGCAATGCATCCACTCAGTGCAATAATGTGAATGCTTAGTGAATGATGGCAAAAAAAAAACCCCAAACAATGAAAATTTATGTTTTGATTTATTTTAAATTCTATAAAATCAGGACCTCTGGTGGTCTAGTGGCAAGAAACTGCACTGTAATCCCAGAGATACACGGTTCAAATCTACCAGATACTCTGCTAGAGAAGGAGGGGCAATCTCCTCCTGTACCAGTCAGATCCGATTTGATGGTACAAACACAAAGAAATAATAAAAAAAAATTAATAAAATCAAACTAATTTATGTTGGTGAAAAACAGATCAATGGTTATGTAAAGATGAGCAGAAGAGGTTCGGAGGCGTGGCGTGAGGAGACAATCACCAAAGATTATGAGGAAGCTTTCTGAAATGAAAGAGGTGTTCATTATCTTAGCTGTGTTGATTTCATAACATTAAAATTTGTAAAATTGTAGCATTTAAACAGATAACAGATAATTAGTGGAGAGAGACCTGACAATCTGTTTCAATCACTTCTTTGGAAACCCTATGAGTCAGTTCTAAGCTGTCCTATAGGATTTTTACAACCTAGGATTGATTCAATGGCAATATTTTCCCCCCTAGGTTTTAACATGTTGTATGCAATTACTGAATACACCATGTATGTTAGATGTTAAATACATGGTGTACCAAAATAATAAACAAATTTGTCTTAAGAGAAATGCAGCCAGCATGCTCCTTCAAATTATATTTGGTGAGACTTGGTCTCACATAATTTGAGCATATTCTCAGAAAGGTCCAGTCCCTGGAGAAAAACAACATGCTTAGAAAAGTTAGAGGATCAGTAGAAGAAAGTTCCTGAATGAGATGAATTAATTCTGTGACCACAACAATGAGCAGCAGAGATTGTGAGGACGGCATAGCATTGAACAAGGTTTCTTTCTACTGTACACAGGGACACTGAGTTGGAGACATAAGGAGCACCTAACCACGTAACAACAGTATATCAATTCTACCCCAAGAAATCTGTTACAACAACATGTAAGCTTTAAACGTGTGTTTGGTAAAAGATTGATGTGGAAATCCTACCATAGAACAGATAGATGGCTGTCTCTGCAGTCTAGGGAGAGTGCACATGACTCTGCTGCAGAAGAGAGAAAAACCAGCAAAGGTAGCAGAACTGCCCTAGGTCATTCATCTACTAAATGTATCAAGTCTGCCTCCAAATTCAGGAAAGGGTCAAATGCTTCAAGAAATTCTTTGGATAAAACATAAAATTACAAAATAGGCTCCCCTTTCCCCCCACCCCCATGCTCTTTAAAACACACCCTTTGGCTCAAGCCAATGGTCTTTTCTGGTACTTCTGTGACACTTTCATTTTGCTTGGAGTTTCTTTCATTCCTTTTCAAGCTGTGGATTGGCTATCTGTAGATCAGTCCATATCAGGTTAACGAGCAGGGAAGCTTACCCATTGGCTCTCAAGGGCTTGCTGGCCTTCCTTATCTTTAAAAGCCTTTTAAACTTCATGTAGACACACAATCCTGAGGCAGAAGGGAAACGTTTTGGATTAAACAATCCGGTACAGTTTGTAAACATTTGCCTTATACAGTCCCTGGTATTATGCATGGAGTACAGGTTGCCCTTTTGTCCTGTGAAAGGGATACACAATACGTCTGAAATTGGGATAGCTTTAAAAGTTCATCAGTTTCTGTTTTGTTTTGATTTTGTATTTTAATGTATAATAAATGTTTCTTTAGGGTGAGTTTGGCTTTTTATCTCACTCTGTTCACTTTGGAAAAATAAGTTTTTTTCCCATTTTTATGTAATTTCTATTTCTTTATCATCTATCCTTTTGAGATATGTTTTACAATGAAAACCTTTTCCAAAATCATGAAAGGAAAAATGATATCCTAATTGGTACCCAAGAATTAAGATTGTTATCAAAAGGTGTGAAAACATTTTTTTTTCTGGGAACAAAATTATCAACAACTTTTGTTTTCTCAGTATAGAAATATTAAGTGATCTTATGTTCAGGAGTGATAGAAAAACTATAATTCAAGAGTAAAAGAAAAGTTTTAATTCAGGAATTCAAACTATGGTCATGCTGCACCTTGCACCTAACAGTGTGCTCCTGGCTAATAATTACCACAAATATACTTGGCATAGCTTTTTGGGCAGTTGGAACAAATAACTTGGCTCCTAGTACTGAGTGACTCTGTCCTAGGTTTTGACTAGTCCATTTGGAGTGCTAACTTCCCCACGATGATTCATACTTCTGACTCGAACCTCATCAGCCAGCAAGAGGTTTTATGCATTTGGACAGAAGCATGATGAGACTGCCTAAACTTCAGCCTTTAAAGTTAACTGCACTTACAATGAATTTTATCATTAACAGTAGCAACATATGAATGATTTCTGACTAAATTATTTATCCTATTTGTATTGTACTTGATGCAATCAGAAATTCAGAATTTTTATAAGTCAGCCTAGTCAAAATGGAAATAATAAGAAGATAGAATTAAGCCATTTTTATTTTACCATGTTTTAAAATTTTTCTTACCAGAAATAATGGTCACAGAGAATTTAAACAGCCTTCCACTGGTGTTTTCCAGCACTTCTGTGAGTCCAGACCCACTTCTGTTTTCCCTGTGTGCAACTTTCCAATAAGCACTAATTTTACACTGGGTTTTTTCCTTGTGAAACAGTAGGATTTAGGCTCCATTCCAGGTATGCAACTATTTATTATTAGTTCTTGTAATCATAATCACTATAAACATTAATGCATTTAACAATCTGACAGCCAGTATCTTAAATCCCCAGGAATCTCAGTTAAATCCCAAAGAAAACTTTGTAATCATTTTTTAGGGGCTTTAGGGAATATATACAGACATGGAAAGACCATTTCTCCAATTTTCTGAAAGTCCTGATTAATGGTTCAAAAATGAGCTAGTATTTTGGTTTCCTTGGCCTTTTGACTATTAACTCATCTATGCACACAAAGAAGATGTAACTGAGGCATATACAATCCAAATACATCACAGCCAGATTTTTTTTACGAATGGTTATAACCTGGAAAAGAGGCATGTGATTAGCCTGGAGTCAACATGTTTGAGTTTGTTACAGAGTTTGCCAAACTCACAACCATTTAAATTTCATGGATTCATCTCGCTGGGCCTTAATTGACTTCTCTACTGTTGGAGGTCATTTCCTTTTGGTTCAATCAAGTTCCTGTTGACTGTGGGGGGAAAAATACCAAAAAGCCCTAAAGGCTTCTTGGACCTTAAGAGTTCTTACAAAGCAAATTATGACGATTTACGTAAGAATGATTCAGAAACATATGGATTAAATTTCCTTTCATATACAAGTGGGTCCACATATTAAAGAGAAAAATGAATTAAAAATATATACTTGGGATTTTACCCAGTATCATGTGTTTGAATTGTAGTTTTTGTTTTTGGTTTGTTTTTTTTTAAATTTAGGCTGTTTATTTTTCATTTCAATGAACATCTACAGAGATTTTGGGATTCCATTCATTCAATGAATGAATTGTAGTTTTAAACATTGGAGAGAAAGAGTTTGCTTGACCACTGTGCAGGAACTCCTTCTAAGTTTCCATAACACTCTAAAATGTTTCATTATAGAAATTAGCACAGCTGGTCTTACTCTACAAGATATTGATAATTCATCCACACAGACTTTGACTTTTTATCCTTATATTCCCTAGTATAGAAAACAATTACCTGCTGTCTGTTGTTGTGGCTGACTGCTGTCAGGTTGGTTCCTAACTTATGGTGACCCATAACTGAATTAAATGTTGCCTTGTCAAGGGCCATCTCCATGACTGATTGTGAGTATGACTACCGTAGATCCATAGGTCTTTCACTGACTGATTTTAGCAGTAGTTGCCAGATCCTCCTTTCTAGTCCATGCTAATCTATATGTTCTGATGAAACCTGTCTTGTACAAAAGCAACAATCAAGCCTCCACAGACAGCTGGATGCTGACTTCTTACAGGAAGCATTGTCTAAGGATTTAATTAGGTCTTTCTATAAGGAAGGGGAAAATTCTACCACTAAATCACCATTGTCTCTGCTACATAAATACCTGTGATACAGATAAATGGATTAAATACTTAATCAACTTGAGCTGACGTAGCCTTTCTGCACCATGGCCTTTATGTTTCTGAGCCTTTGTAACAGGCTGTTCAAGCCCAAAAAGCTTGGTAGTCAGAAACACTGACTCATCACTGGTCCTAACACAAAGGTTTCAAAGCTTTCAACAATCTACATTTATAATTAATTCTGCATCATAGGTAACTCTTATTAGGTTTTTGCTTGTCAGCTCTCTGAGGCTATTTTCACCCCCAAAGACTAAGAACATGCTTTCCCAAGAATATCTTCCCAAAATCTAAATCTATGTGTGTTTCAGAGGAAATTTAATCCATGTGCCTCTAGATTCTTGCACACAGATCATCAGCTTGCTTTTTTTAGTAGAATGAGTGTGATATTTATGCACATATTCTTAGTATACAACTATAAACTTCATTTAACTGAAGAGCAATGGTGTCTTTCTGGAGACTAAGGTGCACCTGATACAGGCCATGGTCTTTGAAATCACTTATTATGCATCAGAGAGTTGGAAAATGACTAGGGAGGACAGAAGGAGAATTGATGCCTTTGAGCTGTGGTGCCGGAGAAGAGTATTGAATGTACCATGGACTGCCAGGAAAACAAACAGATTCATCTTGGAAAGGATTAAACCAAGCAACTCCTTGAAGACAAGGATTCTGGGACTTCGTCTGACATACTTTGGGCATGTTGCCAGGAGGGACGGGTCCTTGGAGAGGGACATCATGCTTGGGAGGGTGGAGGGATGGCGCAGGAGGGGAAGACCCTCTATGAG
>NW_006399809.1:980029-982669 GCF_000299155.1 Elephantulus edwardii | reverse complement strand
CATTATAATAATTTTAATTTTCTGTGATGTGAGTTGTTTCAGAATTTGGCCCATATTATAAACTGTGGGAAACAATACTTATAGTTAAAAGGCAAGGCTTTGGGACCATATGAAATTCATATTAAAATTTCTGACCTGCCATTTATAAATTATGTGTCCTGATTGAGTTGTTTAATTACTTAGAGTTTCTGTGGTTTTCTATCTAAATTGAGAACATTAATATAAAGTAGCCATGAATAATAAATAAAATGACATAAAGGGACTACTAGAAAAGTGTTACAAATATGTAGGTGTTCAAAAATGCTAGGTCTTTTCCAGTCCTTGTAGTAGCTAAGTGGTCATTCTTGGAAAATTGCAAGATTTGTTCCAAGAAATTTCTAGCTTTGATCAATTTATCATAAATCAACCATTTTAAACCCTTGTATTAATGATTCAGATACCTGTGAACACACACACACTACACAAACACACTTTGTGCAAATGTACACACACATATACTCATGAAAATAAGCACAAATATTTTTAGAATTAAAATATTTCCCCCCAATTTCTACCAGCAGTATCTCTATAATTTTCTTCTCTGAAACAAAAGGAAAGCAAGGATAGAGGACTTCTAAGCTGATTAACCTTGAAGCTATTTCCTTAGCCTTTGTGTATTTGTTTGTTTGTTTGTAACCCAAGAAATATATTTCTCTCTGAAGTTAATGTTTAATTGATTACTTGCTTTCTACTTGGTTTTAGTCAACTCATAGCTTGGTCTTGAGGCATGCTTTGGGAAGGGTAGTTGTCTATATGATAGGAGGGGAGTATGTTTTTTTCCTGGTATAGGATATGTTTGGTATGAATCATAATTTATTTGAAAGTATATAAAAACAAAAACAACATGGGTTGCTAAAAAAGATCTTTCGAGCTCTAAATCTCACATTTTGTAGAGGGTACATCAGTGTCTTATTAAAAGAGGGTTCAACAACCCAAACAATAAGTAGAATCTTATTTTAGATTTAAGAAACGTTTCCTTCTTGAAAAAACTTATACTCCATCTTCCCAGAATTTATTTTCTTCTTGTATTGCCTACTTTCTGATACTATGAGGCCCAACTCTTATAATAACTTACTGAATTTTCCATGGGGCAGGGATGGGGTAAAAAATAAAACAGTCACTTCATCAAAGGAGCTAAATAGAAAACAAACAAACCAAAAATCATGAAAAGTGTTCAACACACATATTATTTATTAAGGAAATGCAAGCTGAAACCAAAATAAGGTATCTACTAAACATATCTATTTAAAAGCAAGCAAACAAAAATCTGTTGTCAATTGAGTTGGTTCTAACACCTAAAAATCTCATGTTATAGAATAGAACTGCTTAAAGAATTATCTTTCTTTTTTTATTTTTTCTACTAGTTTATTTACAAAATTTGAATACAAATTCTTTCAATTTCCCTCACCCCCTCACCCATCAAACTGTACAACCTGATGATTAATCCCTCCCTCTCTCTGCACATCCACATCCCTCTGCTTCCATTCTCTCCCACCCATCTTATTCCTTATACTCATTCCACAATGACTGTTTCATACAATATCTGTCCTTGTGGGACTGAGTTAGTTCACTCAGCATAATGTTCTCCAGTCCCTCCAAGTTAGATAATAATTTACAAAATCATTGCTCCTGTGTGTTACATAATATTCCATTGTGTGAATGTGCCATAATTTCTCAATCCATTCATATGTGATTGGAAATTTTGGTTGTTTTCATGTTCTTGTGATGGTGAATAATGCTACTCTCAACATTGGTGTACAAATCTCTGTGCCTTAGGTCTCATTTTCTCATTCAGATATATGCACCAACAACCAGAGCCAAGGAAGAGAATATAGAAGATTTTTACCAACTTTTACAATCAGAGATCGATCGAACATGCAATCAAGGTGCATTGATAATAATGGATGACTGGAATGCAAAAGTTGGGAACAGAGAAGAAGATTCAGTAATTGGAAAACATGGTCTCAGTGACAGCAATGAAGCTGGAGGGAGAATGATCGAATTTTGCATAATGACTTATTCATAGCAAATACATTTTTTAAGAGACATAAACGAAGGTTAAATACTTGGATTTCACCAGATGGTATACATAGGAATCAGATCGATTACATCTGTGGAAAGAACCGCTGGAGAAGCTCATATCAGCTAGGCGAGGATCTGATTGTGGAATAGAACACCAACTACTTATATGCAAGTTCAAGCTGAAGTTGAGGAAAATTAAACCAAATCAAAGGCAACCAAAATATGACTTTGAGTCTATCCCACCTGAATTTCAGAACCATCTCAGGAACAGGTTTGAGGCCTTGGACACTAATGAGCGAAGACCAGATGAGTTGTGGGAGGATATCAAGGATCAAGGGTATCACCCAGGAAGAGTGCGAACGGTCATTGCAAAAATGGAAGAGGAAGAGAAGACCAAAATGGATGTCAGAAGAGACTCTGAAAATTTCACTGGAGTGCAGAGAAGCCAAAACACTTGGAAGAATTCAAGATAGTAAAGAGTTGAATAGAATATATCAAAGGGTACCACAGGATGACAAAGCAAAATATTACAATGAAATGTGCAAGGAGTTGGAGTCAGAAAATCAAAAGGGCCGAACT
>NW_006399809.1:970729-972942 GCF_000299155.1 Elephantulus edwardii | reverse complement strand
GATTGGCACGGGACAGAGCAGGGTTTAGGGCTGTTGTGCATAGGGTCGCTATGAGTCGCAAACGACTCGACGGCACATAACAACAACAACAACATACTTAGGGTGGGATATCTTGGTGACCTCTACTCTTCCTTCTCAGTTTCACCCAAATAATGTTTTAATATTAGACTATCAAATATTTAAAAAAAAAGAAAGTCTCAGGGAAAGAGGACATTTACTGCTTGTTGCTTGCTTATGTATTGTTGAGTCAATTTCAACTCAATGACTCCCTGTAATAAAGGAGAACAACCCTATAGGGTTTTCTAAGTTGTAATCTTAAGGGAATGAGCTATGGTGGCATACTCCACAGGGAGTTGCACTATTAAACCAATGGGGGTACCACTCTGACTGTTCAAATTCACCAGCAACTCTGTGGGAGAAGATAGGCAGTATCCTCTCACATGATATAGAAGCCTCCCAAAATGGCATTGGAAGATCAGCTATGAGTCAATTCCAAGTTCATGGCAATGAGTAAGTTGAATCTTAAGGGAGTTTATCTGGGTTAGTTAGAACTGCTAACTATTCACTTTACAGCCAAGTGTTTAACCATTGGACTATTAAGGAAATTAATCTGTAGCTAGTTATTAATTAATTGGACCATGGGCTTGTGGTCTTACCTTGAGTTTTTCTGAGCACAATTCTGAGATGCTTCAAGCAATATTTTTTCACCTTAAAAAAGTGAGCCACTGCTGCGACTCTACTCTTCTTTGGATACTGTCCGCAAGATCATCACCCTGGGACCTGCTGTAACTGTCAGGAAATCATTAGAGGGAAGACCAAAGGAATTGCAGAGAAAGGCAACCTGAAACTTTGAAATTACTGAGCTTCTGAATTTACCAACCCTGGAAATAAATTGTCTCCAGACATCTTGCCATGGGAAATAACAAATTCCATAGAGTTTAAGCCATATTTAACCATTTATTCTATTATTTACTACCAAATGCATTCTAATTGAGTACATCTAAACCGTAACTTTAAAACCTCTGGATTGGTATAATAAGTTCAAAACTCAAATTCATTGCCTCAAGTCAGAACTGACTCATAGCTAATGCCTCATTGGGTTCTTGAAGCTGTAAGCCTTGCTGGAGGTGATTACCCATCTTTCTCCTGTGGAGCCCCTAGTGGATTCAAACTGCCAGAGTAGTGCAACTCCCTATGTACTATACTATCCGAGTTCCCTCTACAGAGTTTAGAACTCATTCAATTGTATTCATTCAGTGATTCTTGATCTTTGTTTTTTGCAGTTAATTTTCTTGTGACATTTATTGATAAAAAAATTAAAATATAAAAAGTGAAGAATTATAGTATAACTCTTCACTTGAATGTGTAAAATTATTGTTTTAAATTTTTGTCAAGTGAAGAAAAATTCTGAAAATAAAGACCAATTGAAAAGTATACTTTATTCCTTGTCCTTCTTGATGTGAAACTGAATATTATAAGTCATATGCAAGCAATTAGTAATATAATGTGAATTGTAGGAAATATATTAAGTTACTTGATGATAATCATAATTAAGGTAATTTAATTCATCCTGCCTTCTTCCAAAGAAGCCCTTGTGTAATAATAATGTACCCAGCTGCTAACTGAAAGGTTGGCAGTTTAAACCCACAAGCCATTACATGAGGAAAGGCGTGGCCGTCTGCTCCCAGAGAGCATTATTCTTGGAAAATCTGTGGAGCAGTTCTACTTAGTTCTTCAGGTTCCCAATGATCTTAATGGCAATGAGGCTTCTTTATCTTCTCCTGTACCTTTCCTCCAAACCACTTTTCCTGCTGCTCCAGTTTTTCTGTGATTTACTTCTACTTGCTTATTGTTAAGATGAATGCACTTAAAAATAGTGAAGCAAATTTGTGGGTTAAAAAAAAAAGAAACATATACTAAAGCACATTTTCCTTAATTACATTTTCAAGGGAAAAAAGTCACAACTCTAATTTGATCACCTACCACCCAGTAGGTATTAATGTATCACAGGATAGTGATGTATATAAGACAGATATACAGTTACAAAGAGGCGGAATTTCAAATGCAAAAGCATAGACTAGAAGGGGATGGAGGATAGATAGGGATAAATTCACTCAATAGTTTTCAAAACATACTTCTCAGTGTTTTAGACACATACTAGAAAAAGTTGCTTGTGAAGCTGTATTTTTGTTATGCATAATGCCTATCTATCT
>NW_006399809.1:948933-970629 GCF_000299155.1 Elephantulus edwardii | reverse complement strand
TATCTATCTATCTATCTATCTATTTATATATATATATATATATATATATATATATAAATTTTTCATGTATTTTGTGTGCTTTGCAAACAAATACTGTTTTAAAAATAATTTCTTTAATTATTTCTTTTGCTGCACTGTCCCTCAAATCTCATCTCTGCTAACCCTGTAAGATCAATTCTTTGTGTAAACCGCTTCTTGGATCTTTTTCCTATTGTTGTTGTTGTGTACTGTTGAGTCAGAACTGACCCGTAACTGACCCTCTAACAGGTTTTCAGAGGCAGTTAATTGCCCTTTTGTGACTGACTTACATCACTCATACTAATTTGTTCTCATTTCACACATGTTATTTAGTGTTTCATTAATTCTTGATAATTTTTAGTGATGCATTATAAATGTTCCATTGTATGAATAGGCACAGTTTCTTCAGCCTTTTGTCCATTGATGGACACTTAGGTTGTTTCCAACTCTTCATTATTACAAATATGACTGAATAATCAGGTATATGGATATATCTGTGGGTTTCAAACTTTTATTTCTTTAGGATATATACTTAGTTGTGGGATTGCTCAAACTACCTAAGGAAGCTCCAAATGTCTTTACATAGTGATTGAATAGTTTTACATTCCCACAAACAATGTGGGATTGAAATGAGATTTCCAATCATTCTATACCCTCATTAGCATTTGTTGTTTATGAAGCTGTCCTTTAAAATCAGAGTTTATGTAGATGAAAAATGAGAAGGCCTATTAGTCAGGTGGAAAACCATGAGAGAATGTACCTATGTAAACGAGTCAAGTGGAAACTGAGGGTTCATCTAAAAGGCTAAGTGGATGTTGAGAAATCATGAACTTGTAAAGGTAAAAGATGACTGAATTACGAAGACAGATTAAATATAAGAAGCTATATTAAATGTCCTTAGGGTAACCTGTCAAGGAACCAGCCAAACCATTGACTGATAAAATACATCTTTTAAGTGTGCTAAAATGCAGATTTTTGTCTTAGTAAGTAGTTCAGAATAGAGGGCCAAGATTCTGTATTTCTTTTTTTTTTTATTTTTTTTTCTATAATTATATTTTATTAATTTTCATAAACATTTACAGAGATTTTGGGCTTCCACTCATTCATTGTTGCACTATTCTCTCTACCCTCCTCCCAGTTTGTTCTTGTCCAAATGCCACAGTGCTTGTCAAAGCCAGTTCTGATTAATCTTCTTTGTCAGTGTATCCTTTGCCATTCCCTATCACTCCTCCCTGAGAGAGACTTCACCCTGAGTCATAAGGAAAAGGGGACGGCGTATTCTCTTAGCTACTTCCTGCTGAAAAGGGACGCTGTGGGTTTCAGGGTGAAGATCTTCTCTCACTACTCTAAAGGGCCCCTTTGGCAGTAGGAAACACATAGACTATTATGGAGATTGATTTTGGAATTCAGATGCACTCTTATTGATTGTGCTTGGCTGTACATGTTCATATCCTTGAAGATGTATCATGGGGGTGTTGCAACCTAGAAGACACAAATTTGACTAACAAGTTATAAGTACATGAGTCCAAAAATTATGGAAAAGTAAAAGAAAAGATTCTTTCATTGTTTTACAAACCCTCCCCCAGGTCCCCTCCACCATGCAGCCCTCGCTCTAGTCTCCTGTGGTGACAGAAATACCCAGTTACATCTCTCTTTTAGACGGTTCTCTCCCTCCTCTGTTTCAGTGCAGTATACATTATTGAACCCATCTTACTCAGTCTCTCCCCAACCCCAAGGACAGTCCCATTCTACAACAGTGGCATCATGTAATATTTGTCCTTTTGTGACTGGGATATTTCACTCAGCATAATGTTCTCCAGAGTCAACCATTTTGAATAATATTGCATGAGTTCCTTGTTTTTTAATGCAGCATAGTATTCCATTGTGCGAATATACCACAGCTCAAGATTCTGTATTTCTAATAAATTCCTAGAAAAGCCTGCGCTTCTACACTGTGGACACTGACTAATTTAAGGCATTGTTGGCAGGTCAAGAACTTGAAATGCTCTTAAATTCATAATGATCATGGAAAAGAGACAAAAATAGGTCTGAGAATGAAAATTTCATTGTTATTAAAAATGATGATTGTTGTTTCTAAATTATCAGGTTGTTATATTTTCCTGGTATGCATAAGGATTTTGTGATGTATAGCTGAAACCATATACTCTAGAATTTGGACCCTGCTACTGTTTTGTTTTGTTTTTGTTTTCTCATCTTGTTACTATTGTTAGATGCCATCAAATCAACTGCAACTAATAGACCTACGAACAACAACTCTGAAACTTGACCTATCCTGTAACATGCTAGCAATCTCTGATATGCTCAAGCACATTGTTACAATCACTGTTTCAATCTATCTTGCTGAAGGTCTTCCTCTCTTTCTTTGACCCTCCCTTTCTCCCAGCATGATGTCTTTTTCCACCAACTGGTCCCTCTTGATAACATGGCTAAATAATGTGAGATAAAGTTTCACCATTCATCATTGCCTCTAAAGAAATATCCTGGCTAAACTTTCTCCAAGGAAGAATTGTTCTCTCAGCAATTTGGTCAGCACTTTTCTCCAATACCACAAACCAAAGGTACTGATTCCTCTTCTGTCATCTTTATTCACTGTACAACTTTCAGATGCACTGGAAGAAATGGAAAATATCATAGCTGAGATGAGGAGCACCTGAGTCTTTAAATTGCTTTGTGAGTCTTTCGAACATTAGATAGGTCCTTGACAGCATATTTCCCAGTGTAACATTTCTTGATTTAAAAAAATTAAATTTTTATTTTTATTAAAGTTTACACAAAAGTTGTATTTTCATTCATTCATTGTTGCACATTTTCCTCCTTTCCCCTTTGTACCCCCTCTCTCATTTAATTTTTTTAATATTTATTCATTGCTGCACAACTTCCTCCCTTACTCTTTGCAATGTACCTCTTATTCTGAACTGTTGTTTTACATATAGTGCCTAATTATATATTCCTTTTAAACAGTTCTTTTTTCCATCTGTTCCAATACAGTGTTCATGTCTTCTTGATTTATTGTCTGCCATTACCATGGGTGTTGATTGTGGATTCAAGCAGAGTTTAATCCTAAATAGTTTAAATCTTATCTCTAGCTAGCATCATTTTACCTACTGGTCAAGTGGTATAGATTTTTAATTGATTAATATAGAGATGTCATTCACACTGAAAGCTATAGTCTTTGGACTTCTGCAGTAAATGTTTTGAGTCCTTTTCATCTTCTACAAGCAAGGTTATTTATCAACTATTATGTATCAGCTACATAATGCTGGTTGTTGATGATGCCATATTCATATAGTCCAGCTTCTAAAATGATTTGCTTAGCATACAGATTGAGTAGGTATGGAAAAAGATACAACCCCAACACACACTTTTCCTGATTTTGAACTATGCAATGTTCCTTTGTCCCCAGGCAGGTGCTTCTGTACAGCAGAAACAAAATGCTCCCTTTTTTTTATTGAGTGAGTTGCTGTTGTTGTTATGTGCCATTTAGTCACCTGCAACTCATAGTGACTCTATGTATAGTGGTTCTGTACCATCTTCAGCAATTCTCACTATCTCAAATACACCTAGCCTGATTGCTCTAGTTACTATGACACTTCATTTCATCTGGAGTCGTCTTCTCCTGTGCTGCCACTTCATCCTTCTAAGCATGATAGCCTTCTCCCAGCACGGATTCCTCCTGGTAAAGTATCCAAAGTATGTGAGATGAAGCTTCAAAATCCTAGCCTCCGAGAAGATACTTGGTTTTACCCTCTTCAAGACAAATCTATTGTTCTCTTAGTGGTCCATGGTATGTTCAAGACTCTTCTGCAGTACTCCAAATCAAAAGCATCAACCCTTCTTCTATCATCCTTAGTTATTATGCAGCTCTCTGATGCATAACAAGTAATTGTGAAGACCATGGCCTGAATCAGACACACCTGTTTCCAGACTCACATTGTTGCTCTTTAGAACTTTAGAGAGGTCCTTGCAAACAAGTTACATAATCCAATTTGTCTTTTGGTTTCCTGACAGCTGATGACAAAAGTGTTGATTGTGGAGCCAAGTAAGCTGAAATTGTTAACTGATGCTGTCAGTTGACCTGATGGTGATAAACTTTGTCTTCTTGATATTGAGCTTCAATATATATTGAAGACTATATTACTTGACCTTCTGCAGCAAACACTTCAGGTCCTCCTCATTTTTGGCAAAAGAGGTTGTGTCATCTGCATAACACAGGTTGTTGATATGTCTTCCTCCAATCTTGATGTCACATTCTTCCTCTTAAAGTGCAGCCTCCAGAGTGATCTGTTCCACACATAGATGGAAAAAATATGGAGACTTGATGCATCCTTAAGGCAATTCTTTCCTGATTTTGAACCATGCAATGTTTCTTTGCTCTTTTCGGATGACTGCTTCCAGGTCCAAGTGTAGATATCACATGAGCAAAATCAAGTGTTCTGAGATTCCCATTCTTATCAAGGTTAGCGGCAGTTTGTTGTGATCCACACAGTAAAATGTCTTTGCAGAGTTAGTAAGACACAAATAGATGTTCCTCTAATACTCTTTACTTTCATCCAAGATCCATCTGACACTGGCAATAATGTCTCAAAGTCCACAGTCTCTTCTAAATCAGCTTGTATTTCTGGTAATTCTCTGTCAGTGTAGCTACTGTTTCAGGTGTTTTTGGATAATCTTCAGCAGCATTTTGCTTGCATGTGATAATAATGATATTTTTATATAATTTCTATACTCTGTCAGGTCAACTTATTTTGAGTGGAAATAAATATGGATATCTTCAAAGTAGTTGTCCCCTAGATTTCTTGGCACAACCTGGACAGCATATCCAGGGCAGCATCTATATGTTGAAATGTGTCAATTGGTATTTCATTAATTCCTGGGGCCTTATTTCTTGCCATGTCCTTCAGAGCAACTTGAACTTCCTCCTTCATCACCATAGGGTCTTGATCATATATTGTTTCATGAAATTCTTCTGTGTCAGCCAGTTCTTTATGATATAGTTACTCCGTGTAATCCTTCTATCTTCTTTCGATGCTTTCTAAATCATTCAATAGTCTGCTCATAGCATTCTGAAGTATTGCCACTAGAGACTTGAATTTGTTCTTCAATTCCTTCAACTTAAGAAATGTCAATCAATTTTTACCCTTTGATTTTTACAACTCCAGCTCTTTACATATTTATTTATAATACTTTGTGATGTCTTCCTGAACAGCCCTTTGAAATCTTCTGTTCAACTCCTCAACTTCCTGATTTCTTACTTCTGCTTTGGATTCTCAGTGCTCTAGTGCAATATTCAATGTCTTTTCTGACATTTGCTTTAGTCATTTTTCCTCTTCTGTCATTATTATAATATCTATTGCATTATTCATAGCTGATATTCTTGATGTCCTTCAGAGATCATTTGGTCTTTATTCATTAGTATTCAAGGTCTCAAATCTGTTCCTAAAGTGATTTTTAAATTCAAATGGGATAGACCCAAGGTCAAATTTTGGTTCCTGTAGATTTGATTTAACTTTATTTAACTTTAGTTTGAACTTGTATGTGAGAATTTAATAGTCTGTTCCACAATCATCACCTCGTCCAGTTTTCACAGCTGATGTTAAGTTTCTCCCATGATTCTTTCCACAAATGTCAAGCTGATTCCTCTTCATACCACCTGGTGAAATCTATGTGTATAGTTGTCATTTATGTTTCTTACAGAAGGTATTTACAATGAGTAAACCATTGATTTTAAAATATTCCATGGTTCTATCTTAGCCTTATTTCTATCTCCAAGTCCATGTTTTCTGATTATTGATCCTTATTCCCTACTTCCAACTTTTGAATTCCCATCACTCATTATTATTAGTACATCTTGGTTGCATTTTCATTTGATTTCTGACAGCAAAAATTGGTAGATATCATCTATATCCTCTTCATTGGCTCTAGTTGTTGGTGCATGTAACTAAAAGATACTGGTATGAATAGGTCTTCCTTGTAGTGTATGGATATTTTTCTGTTGATCACAGCATTGTATTTCAAGATGGATCTAAAAATAACCTTTTCAACCACGAATGTGACCCTGTTTTTCTTCACCTGTTCATCTCAGATGTAGTAATCATATGATTGATTAAAAATGTCCCCCTTTTTCGCAACAGGTTTGTTGCCAGAGTACAGCTTAGGTGTTGGTGAATACCATCACAAAACCTAAGCCAAAATGGGAAAGGAGAAGACCCATATAAACATCGTCGTCATTGGACACGTAGATTCGGACAAGTCCACCATGACTGGCCATCTGATCTACAAATGTGGTGGGATCGACAAGAGAACCATTGAGAAATTCGAGAAGGAAGCTGCGGAGATGGGAAAGGGCTCCTTCAAATATGCCTAGGTCTTGGATAAACTGAAAGCTGAACGTGAGCATGGCATCACCATTGATATCTCCCTGTGGAAATTTGAGACCAGCAAGTACTATGTGACCATCATTGATGCCCCAGGACACAGAGACTTTATAAAAAACATGATTACAGGAACATCACAGGCTGATTGTGCTGTCCTGATTGTTGCTGCTGGTGTTGGTGAATTTGAGGCTGGTATTTCAAAGAATGGGCAGACCTGTGAGCATGCCCTTCTGGCTTACACACTGAGTGTGAAGCAACTGATTGTTGGTGTTAACAAAATGGATTCCACCAAGCCACCCTACAGCCAGAAGAGATATGAAGAAATCGTTAAGGAAGTTAGCACCTACATCAAGAAAATTGGCTACAACCCTGACACAGTAGCCTTTGTGCCAATTTCTGGTTGGAATGGTGACAACATGCTGGAGCCAAGTGCTAATATGCCTTGGTTCAAGGGATGGAAAGTCACCCGGAAAGACGGCAGTGACAGTGGGACTACACTGCTTGAAGCTTTGGATTGCATCCTGCCACCAACTCGTCCAATTGATAAGCCCCTTCGTCTGCCTCTCCAAGATGTCTACAAGATTGGTGGTATTGGTACTGTCCCTGTGGCCAGAGTGGAGACTGGTGTTCTCAAGCTGGCATGGTGGTCACATTTGCCCCAGTCAACATTACCACTGAAGTATAAAGTCTGTTGAAATGCACCATGAAGCTTTGAGTGAAGCTCTTACTGGTGACAATGTTGGCTTCAATGTTAAGAACGTCTCTGTGAAAGATGTTCGACGTGGCAACGTGGCTGGTGACAGCAAAAATGACCCACCCATGGAAGCAGCTGGCTTCACTGCTCAGGTGATCATCTTAAACCATCCTGGCCAAATCAGTGCTGGTTATGCACCTGTGCTGGATTGTCACACAGCTCACATTGCTTGCAAGTTTGCTGAGCTCAAAGAGAAGATTGATCACCGTTCTGGTAAGAAGCTGGAAGATAGCACCAAATTCCTGAAGTCTGGTGATGCTGCCATTGTGGATATGGTTCCTAGCAAGCCCATGTGTGTGGAGAACTTCTCTGACTACCCTCCTCTGGGTCGTTTTGCTGTCCGAGACATGAGGCAGACTGTTGCTGTGGGTGTCATCAAAGCAGTGGACAAGAAGGCTGCTGGAGCTGGCAAGGTCACCAAGTCTGCTCAGAAAGCTCAGAAGGCTAAATGAATATTACCCATAACACCTGCCACCCCAGTCTTAATCAGTGGTGGAAGAACGGTCTCAGAACTGTTTGTTTTACTTGGCCATTTAAGTTAAATAGTAAAAGACTGGTTAATGATAACAATGCATCGTAAAACCTTCAGAAGGAAAAGAATGTTTTGTGGACCATTTGTTTTCTTTTTCGTGTGGAAGTTTTAAGTGATTAGTTTTTAAAATCAGTACTTTTTAAATGGAAACAACTTGACCAAAAATTTGTCACAGAATTTTGAGACCCATTAAAACAAGTTTAATGAGAGAAAAAAATGTCCCATAACAATCCATCTCATTTCACCAATATGTTGATATATATATATACGTTCCATTTCTTTCTTCACAATGTCCAATTTTTCTACATTCATGTTTCTCATATACCACATTTCAATCAGAGTCTACTTACAACTGTTCCTCTTCATTGGTTTTTCCAATTTCAAGGGCTCAGCCTCAGTTGCTCTATCTGCTAGTCTACTCTAAGTGTGTTCTATTGTACATAGGTTTTTCAAAGCCCTGTTATTTCAGAAGTGGATGACCAATCCTTCTTCCTAGTCTATGTTAATTTGGATGGTCCACTTTAGAACAATATCTGAAGACTAGCATTTTACTGAAAGGAACAGATGAAAGACACAGAAATAAACAGAAGATTCAGTATAAGTCCTCCCATGTGGCTCATATGTCTAATTCAGTTCCTTTCCTTGCTCCACGAGCGTCCTCTTCCACTCCTGCTTACTCAAGCCAGCACCTCCTTCCCTCCAGCCAACACTTAATATGACGGCTGTGGCTTCGAGATAACTCATAGTTCAATCTTTTGCCAGTGTTTCCCATAGCTACCGACCATTCTCTCATGAGTCTAGGAGATTATCAGTTCAAATTCCAGGTATTAGCTTTATGGAAAGATTTCTCTCTGAGTTAATTCTTGAAAAAGGTCTTATCTCTGAGCTTCTTCTCTCAGACTTTCTTCTAGTGACGTAGTATCCTGTTCTTTCATTGGTAGCACACTACTGTCAGAGCAGGGCAATTTCCCAGGTGAGAGCGATGTCTCCTCTGGATCTATTATGCTGGTGTTGTTTACTTTTCTTTCTGGGAATTCGCTGAATTTCATGTTTCAATCACTAGTATCTTCTTACAACTGTTTCTCCTCTTTTGTGTTTCCATATTTGAGGGCTGAGCCTTAGTTACCATATCTACTAGTTTACTCTATGTATGCTCTATTGTACATAAGGATTTCAAAGGCCTGTTATTTTGCAAGTGGATAGTCAGTCCTTCTATCTAGTCTGTCTTGATTTGAATGCTCAGGGCTCTGTGAGGAGGAATTTGGCATCAGGATTGGAGGAAGATTTTTCAACATGGATTAGGCAGATTACACAACCTTGCTTGCTGAAACTGAGGAGGACCTGAAGTCCTTGCTGCAGAAGGTAAAGAGCTACAGTCTTCAACACAGATTGAAGCTCAACATCAAGAAAACAAAGATTCTTACCAGTCGACCAATTGGTAGCATCATGATAGGTGATGAAGAGTTTGAGATTGTTTACAACTTAATTTTCTTGGCTCCACAATCAATATTCTTGGTACCAGCTGGCAGGAAATCAAAAGACAAATTGCCTTGGGGAAAGTCTGCTGTCATGGACATCTCCAGAGTATTGAAGAGCAATGATGTCAATCTGGAGACTAAGGTGCACCTGATCAAGGCCATGGTCTTAACAATTATATGCAATGCAAAGATCAATAATGACTAGGGATGAGAGGAGAAATGGTGCCTTTGAGTTGTGGTGCTGGAGAAGAGTATTGACTATACCATACACTGCTAGAAGAACAAACAGATTCATCCTGAAAAGGGTGACTCTAAGCTGTTTCTTGAAAACAAGGATTCTGAAGCTTCATTTGATGTACTTTGGGCATGTTGCAAGAAGGGAACAATCCTTGCAGAAAGACATCATTCTTGGGAGGGTTGAGGGAGAGTGTAAGATAGGAAGACCCTCGATTAGATGGATTAACAAAGTGACTGGGGTACTGTAGGTAAGTGTGTTTGAGACAATACAGTAGGCTCAGGATAGAGTCAAATTCAGAGCTGTTGTACATTGGGTTGCTATTAGTCATAAGACTCGACAGCACATGACAACAAGAACAATAATCCCCTGAATGTCAGCAAAACCCAGTGGAATTCTGGGAAGATGGCTGAATTACTTGGTGTGAGATGTTAAATGTGGCTGAAAACCCAGGACATTCTAAAACCAATCTGGGTAGGACCACTTTTCTTTCTTATAATCCTCCAACTGTCAGCAAAGTCCAGTGAAATTTTGGGAAGATGGCAAAATAATCCAATGAGTGAGGCTAATAATTCTATCATCATATTCTGATAGAATTATTATGTCAATTTACACAAAAATGTTTAGCTTGTATGATATCTAATATGTACTCCCCTAGAATAATCTTGTTATTTTTATTACTGTTAGTTATTAATCATATGAAACACAAAGAAGCATTTCCAGATATCCAGAAAGAGAGTGTATGTTGCAATCTTCAAGATACCTGTATTTTCTATTAAAGGCACATTCGCCTCTGCTGATAATTTTGAGTAAAACAGTGGGTAATAACATCAAACAGGATTATCTTATGACCAGAAAATTAATCACTTGTATGTGTTGGTCTAATGGGGGGGGCAAAAATGTCTCTTAACAATTTGCTAATGCTTAGAGGTGTAATACATGTTTCCTACCAGTAAATACATGGCATAAAATTTACAAGTGATGAAATTTTAAGAGGTCCCACCTCTCACAAGGGACATAATGCATTTTTATAGTCATGTTAATAGGTTATTAAATTCCATTTCTTCTTTCTCTGAAAATTATATTCTTATTTACACACTTTAGAAATATCATGTCCACCTCTCTCACACTATCAACACTCCCACCACACGTAGATGTGTTGACATATTTACATGTCAAATAAATGGAATTATACCATTGGAGGTAACCTCAAAAATTATTATAGCAATAACTGAATTGCACTGTCTAAATGACAGTGTCTAGATTTGAAGAGTTTGATGAACTCACTTAGAGGGTAACTTGTATCCCATTATTTTCTAAAGAAAAAAATCTGGGGAATACTATACAAAAAGAAATCACACTGAATCCTCGTAGAGGGAAAATTGTTTCTCATGAGTGGTCAGTTTTGGTTTTGGCTTTGGTAGTATTATTAGAAAGGCAGTGAGAGTAGACATTGAGGGTCTGGATACTGGCAAAGTCCAATGTCTAGTTCTGAAGGAACTCATGTCAAACTATTTAGCCAAAGGGCCTCTTTTTTCCCCTTCATCTTTAAAATGATAGTAAAAATCTCTAAAACATTGTTATTCAAGTTAAAGTGATTGATATATAGAGAACTGTGAAAGAGTATCTGGCATATAATAAGTGCTCTATAAACTTTAGTTGTTATTATCATGATCTTTCTTCCTGCATCTGGATGTTTTTCTAGTCCAAATTGTACACACTTTTTCCACTGAGGTCTACCTGCCACTCTGGTGATTCTTGCTCATTTTGTTCTAATATGTGTTTGAAATAACAGAGATGACCACACAGTAGATGTCCATGAATCACTTTTTAAATATAAAAAAATTCAAAATGCCACCATAATGTAAACAATGGGAAGATTTTATTGGAAAGCATTTGGCAGAGGCTAGACTTTTAAAAGGCAAATGTTATATTTAAGGAAACTACTTGAAGTGAAATGTTTCTTTCTATTTTATCAACAAAACCAACTTGTAGAATCCCACTTGCCTGTTTCATTACATTCTTATTCCCAGTACTACATCAAAAGTTAGATCTAATCTATTTTTTTAAAAAGCAAACCAAAAAAAGGGGGGGCTTCCCAAGTCTGCTTTCCATTATCCCTAGCAAAATCTGTTTCAATATTCAAAACTCATGAAAACAGTGAAAAGAAAATGTCAGCATAATCCGTTCTAGCTAAAGCTGCTCGAGGAGTTTGTGGCAAACCCTTGCTGAAAAAATTTCACAAGCACTGAAGGGATCTATTCTGCATTTTTAGCCACCTGAAAAGTATCCTCACTTTATTTTGGAGCCTGTCTTACACTGGGCAGATTTCCGCCAAGGAAGAATCCCAAAGCTGAGTTCCACTGCAGCTCCCCCTCCTACTCCTGATAACTGCCCTGTTGTGGTAGGTGGGTAAGAAGTTGAGTTGAATTTGAGTTGATAACAATGAAAGCTGGCCATCAAAAGGCTGCATAATTATTCGCAAGTACTTTCTTCCTCATACGTTTTTACCATCTGCACCTCAGTTCAATAGATTGCAACAGTTTCTCCATGATATTAGAGTAAAAATTGAATAAATAGCAGAAGAAGGCTCTGTCCTCCATCCCAGATTAATGGGAAAATCGCCAAAGGCTTAACCAATTTTTTTTGCTAAGCTTACTCTGCTTCAATATTATTTCCGTTTAGTATCTAATAAACCAAAACCAAACCTGTTGCCCTGGAGTTGCTTTTGACTCATGCCTTTTGTTTGTCAGGGTAGAATTGTGCTTCATAGGCTTTTCAAGAGCTGATTTTTAAAAAGTAAATCTTTTGTCTTTTCTTCCATGCCTCTGAGTAGACTCTTAAACCTCCTTTTATTTTTTAAATTTTTTTTATTAATACTCAAGCACTTTAAAATTTACCCCACCAGTTTTTGTATCAGGGTGTTAAATATAGTTCAAGAAAATCTGAAGAGTTTACAAAAATACAACTGAAGACTCTTGAAACATTTCATCTTCTCAGAACTTGAAACAGCAAGCATGGGGATTGTTGTTGCAAGGTTACGCCCCTTTTTATTTAAGTGAGAACTAGCACATGGGAATCCAGCAATTTGAGGTAAGACTTTCAGGCAAGAAAGTCTGTTGTATCTTGCAACACGAAGGATCTTATATTTCTCAGGGGGAAACAAAAGCTATTTCTGACTCCTTGATTATTAATTTTGTTATACTTTGAGGCTAAAACATGAATAGGAGATTGTGTGCTTACAAAAGTATCTCTTAAATTTTCCAGACTAAAATCATCAAGCCTCTTTACCCTTGGATGCCTGAAAAGAAACTATTTACTAATTCATTTATTTGCTTTGAACAGAAGAAAATTAGACCAGTTGGATGTATCTAGTTTGCTGAGAAAACTGTTCATCATTACACAAACAAGCACCCAAAAACGTTTACTTGTTTGTAATTGCAGTAAAAACTACCAAAAAAGATAGTCTACAGGTAAGAAGCTATGCTGCAATTCCGAAGACATGCAGTTCTAATCCACTAGCTGATTTTTGGGAGAAGGACAGGCAATCTTTTCCCATCTGATTACCTGCCTCTGAAGACCCACTGAAGGGTCAGCTATGGGTCTGTTCTGACTTGATGGAATGCAACCAAATGACAACAATACTATCATAATATAAGCCTTTTCAGCAGTGTGATTTAAATTTGTAATTAAGTCAGAGAGATATTTTAAAATATGTTCACTCACAATTCTTTTATTTTACTAGTTTATTTACAAAATTCCAACGCAAATTCAAACAAATTCTTTCAATTTCCCTCACCCTCTCAACCTATCAAATTGTACAATACAATTATCAATCCTATCTCCCCCCTGCACATCCACATCCCTCTGCTTCCAGCCTCTCCCACCCTCCTGGATCCTTATGCTCCTTCTACAATAGCAGTCTTATGCACTATTTCTCTTTATGGGATATTAATAAATATAATTTTAAGCTCCAGCTTATTGCCATCAAGTCAGAACTGACTCAAAGTTCACCCTCAGGCAGGTTTTTATAACTGTAAATCAAACAGATTTCCCTGCTTTTGCCGCAGAGCAGCTGATGGATTTGAATTGCTGAAGATTCACAGCCATTAGGTTAGTGCTACAACTATCTGTGGGCTATGCCACCAGAGTTCCCTAATAGATGTACTACTTATGTGCAAATTATAATGTAAGAACATTAACTGGAAATATTATTTTTAATAGAGATTTTAATGAAAGATTATACAGAACTTCGATTTCCATTCATTCATTGTGGCACATTTTCCTCCCACCCCCCACTCCTAGTTCCCTTTTCTTTTGAAAAAAAATCTTTCATTCTTGTACAATCCCCACTCCCAGTCCACTTTACTATGTAGCATTTATTCTGGACTGTTGCCATGCAAATAGCAGCTAATCATATATTCCTTTTAAGCAGTTCTATTCCTCATCTGTTTCAATGCAGTGTACATTATTTATTCCTTCTTTTGTTAATTTCCCCTCCAACCCCCATATCAGCCCTGTCTTATAACAGTGGCAATATGCTGGATTTGTTCTTTAGTGAGTGAGTTATTTCATTCAAAAAAATGTCCTCCAGGGTCACCCATTTTGTATTTCATTGGTTCCTTGTTTTTCAGTGCTGCATAGTATTCCATTATGTGACTATATCACAGCTTTTTTATCTATCCGTTTGTTGATGGTAACTAGAGATGTTCTTTCACAATCTTGCTTGCCAAATTTGAGGAGGATATGAACCATTTGTTGAAGAATGTCAATAATTGTAGCTCTCAATATAGATTGAAGCTCAATATCAAGAAAACAGATTCTCACAACTAGATGGTGAAGAGATTGAGATTGAGATTGTTAAAAACTTCAGGTTGCTTGGTTCCATGATCAACACTCTTGGCATCAGCACAGAGGAAATCAAAAGACAAATTTCATTGGGAAAATCTGCTGTTAGGGGCCTCTCCAGAACACTGGAGAGCTACTATCTCAGTCTGGAAGCTAAGGCGCACCTAACCCTGCCCATGGTCTTCTCAGCTGGAAAATGACTAATGATGATAAAAGAAGAATCAATGCCTTTGAGTTATTAATCTAAGGAATACTTAATATAGTATGGACTTCTAGAAGAATAAACAGGTTCATTATAGAGGGTGGGAAACCAGTCGGCTTCTTAGATGCAAGGATTCTGAAACTTCGTCTGACATATTTTGGGCATGTTGCAAGAAGGGACCAGTCCTTGAAGAGAGACATCATGCTTGCAATGGTGGAAGGACAGAATAAGAAAGGAAGACGCTGGATGAGAAGATTTGACTCATTGACTAGAGGTAATGGGGACAGATGTGTCAGAGACAATAAGAGTGTATCAAGATAGAGTAGGGTTCAGAGGTGGTGTAGATAGGATCACTATGAGTTGCAAGTGATTCAATAGCACATAACAACAACATTGTTTCATTCAACAAATATTTTTTAAAAATATTTTTTAGAAACTGTTCTTCTTGTTGTTAGGTGCTTTTGAGTTGAGGACAACTCATAGCAACCCCATAAACAAAAAATCTGAACCCTGTTCTATCCTATGCCATTCTCACATTTCCTGACACACAAGAAGCCATTGCAGCAGTCACCATATCAGTCTACCTAGATGAGGGTCTTCCTCTTCTTCATCGACCCTCTACCCTTCCCAACATCATGTCTTTCTCCAAGGAATAGTACCTCCTAGCAACTTTCTAAAATATGCAAGACAAAACTTCATCATTCTTGCCTCCAAAGAGCATCCGGCTGTACTCTCTCCAAGTCATGTCTGTTCTCTTGGCTGTTGAAAGGATGTTCAGTGCTCTTCTCCAACACCATAGTTCGAAGGCATCAGTTCTTTTTTGGTTATTCTTATTTGTTATAGAAAGTGTTCTACATGCTATAAATGAAGCAATGACCAAAAGAGACAAAACTATTTAGCCCCATGGACCTTATAGATGGAAAATCTAAAACAAGTAAGATAAAGTAATAAAAGGTAAAACATGTTAGATGATGAAGTATACCAAGAAGAAAAAGTAGGGGAATTGAGTAGTCAGATGCATTGTAACTTTAGGTGAAATAGAGAGAAAAGAAAAGCATTGTTTGCATCTAGAAAGAGTCACGAAATGAAGTTCAATTTTTCTCAGAGTTTGGATTATAGGAAGCTTACTGTGGCACATTTAGGTTTTTTAAATTAAATAGCTTGGGCTCAGCTATTGGTTGGTGGTTCTATGGCACTCAGAGGCTCCAAGGAAAAAGGCCCTGTTGATCTATTTCTATAAAAACTACATCCAAGAAAGCCCCATAACAACATGGGTCAAATGAATCAGAATAGACTCACTGGTAACAAAGGGGTTGGTTTGTTTGTTTTTCTTTTTTGGAATGGAAAATATATAATGAAATTCACATTGTCCAAATATTTTGCTGCCTATTGTGTGGGGAAACTCCAGGAAAGCCATGTATTTGTTATATACCATTGAGTAAATTCTAATTCTTAATGTCCCATAGTGTTTCTTAGGCTGATGTATGTGTATTTATGTGAGATTTGAGTAAAAGTTCACAAAGTGTATTGGGTTTTTTCAATCAGCCATTCATGCATATTTTGTTCCATAAAATTAATACTTCCCTTACACATATTAATAAATGTTTGTAATTGTCTATTCCTCATCCATGTAGATTGATTTGTTCTACATGAAAACCTTTTGCTGGTTTTTATACCTTTAAATCTTATACAGTTGATATTTATTCTTTAGTGTTTGACTTACTTCACTCAGTATCATTTCCTTTAGACCTTGTGCAGTGTTTCACACATCCTTCACTGTCTTTCACTGTTGCATCATGCTAGATTATGTGGATGTACTGTAGCTTCTCTATAAGTTTAATAATTGATGTACTCTTGAGTCATTTCCATCTGTTATTGTAAATAAACAATAAATGCTACAATAAACACAGCTGTACCTATAAATGTTGTATAGCTGATTTAATTTCTTTTTAAAAATATTTTATTGTGCTTCATTCAGGTACACTTATAAAATCTTTATATTTTTTAGTCATTCATATGCACTGTATTTCTTACAATCAATGAATACCTATTATTACCTCATGTCTTAAAGCCCCTATTGAATCTTTCCCATTCTTTCGCCCTACCCCGTCTTATTTCTTTAAGGTGTATATCTAGTAAGGGGATGCTTGCAAGTTGCTAGGTGTCATCGAGTTCAGTACAACTCGTAGTATCCCTATAAACAAAATATTTGAACCCTGTTGTAACCTGCACCATCCTCAGACTTACTGATACACAAAAACCCATTCAGTGCAGCAGTCACTATGTCAGTTCACCTGGTTGAGGGTTTCCCTCCCCTTTGACAACCCTCTCCTCTTCCCAGCATCATGCTGTTTTCCAAGGAATAGCCAATCCTAGTAACTTGCTCAAAGTATGTGAGGCAAAGCCTTATCACACTTGCCTCCAAAGAACACTCTGGCTGCACCATGGTGTATCTCTTTATTCTCTTGGTCATCCATATGATGTTCAGTGCTCCTCGCCAACACCACAGCTCAAAGGCATCAACCCTTTTTCTGTCATCCTTATACATTGTTCACCTCTCAGATACATAGCAAGTAATCAGAAACACTATAGCTTCAATCAGACTCAGCTTAGTCCTCAAATTAACATGACCACTCCATAATAATTTGGAGAGATCCCAAACTACAAATTTCCTCAGAGCAATAAGTCTCCTTATTTCCACACTGCTGGGGCCAAGGGAATTGTGGATCCAAGCAAGAAGCTGTTGGCAGTTTTAATCTCTTCCCCATTCATCATACTACTACCTATCAGCCCAGAAGTAAGAATCTTTGTTTTCTAAACATTGAGATGCAATCCATATTAAAGCCTGCATTTCTTGATCTTGTGCAACAAGTGCTTCAAGTCCACCTCATTTTCAGCAATCAACATTGTGTCATCTTCATTAAACGGATTATTGATGTGTCTCCCTCCAATCCTGATGCTTCACTCCTCTTCATAGAGTCCAGATGCTCAGATAATTTGTTCAGTATACAGATTGAATAACTAGACAGAGAGAATACAACGCTAACACAATCCCTTCTCAACTTAAAAAAAAATCCATTGTTACATTGCTTTGATCCCACAATAACCTCCTGGTCCAGGTATAGGTTCAGCATGAGCACAATTAAGTGTTCTCAGACTCCCATTCTTCTCAATGTCAGCCACAACTTGTTATGAGCCACAGAGCAAATGCCTTTGTATAGTCAATAAAGCACAAATTGACACTCCTCTGGTATTCCTTACTTTCAGTCAGGATGTCAGGATCCTTCTGACATCAGCAATAATATCCCTGGTGCCATGGCCTCTTTTTAAGCCTGCTTGAACTTCTAGCAGTTCCCTATCTATGCATTGTTCTAGTCGTTCTTGAAATATTTTCAGCAGTATTTTGCTCACATGTGTTAGTAATGATATTGTTCAGTAGTTTCCACATTTAGTTGGGTCACCTTTCTTGGAATGGAAACAAATATGGACCTCTTCCAACCTGTTGCCTAGATGGTTGTCCTCCAAATTTCCTGTTACAGACTGGTGAGCTTATCCAAGGCTGCATCTATTAACTGAAACAAGTCAATTGGTATCTCAATGATTCCTCGGACCTTATTTCTTGCCAATACCTTCAATGCACCTTTTACTTTCTCCTTCATTAAGATTGGCTCTTGTTCATATGGTTGTTGTTTGTTGTTATGTGCCGTTGAGTCTCTTGTGACTCATAGCCACTCTATGTACAACAACCCTAAACTCTTCTCTGTCCTGTGCCAATTGCACTGTCTCTGACAGCCATATGGTAATTCCTGTAATTTTTCAATGTCAATCAATTCTTTCTGGTACAGTGATTCTATGTATTCCTTCTATTTTCTTTTGATGCTTTCTGAGTCATTCAACATATTGCCCATAGCATCTCTAAATATTACAACATAGGCTTAAATTTGTTTTTCAATTCTCTCAGCTTGAGAAATGCAGAGAGAGTGCTTCCCTTTTTATTGTCCAATCCCAGCTCTCTGGACATTGCATTTTCTATTGTTATTTTGCTTTCTCCTCTTGAACTGCCCTTTGAAATCTTTTGTTCAGCTCATGTTTTCCTTTTGTCTTGTCTTCTTGATGGTCTAGTGTAATCTTTAGAGTCACTTGACATCCATTTCATGGTTTTTTTGTGTTTTTTTTCTATTTCTCCTCTGTTTTTGTAATCACCTTTTTGCTTTCTTCATGGATGATAACTTTTATATTATCCCACAACTCATTTGGTCTTTGGTCACTGGAGTTCAATGCCTCAAGTCTATTCTTAAGATGATCTTGAAACTCAGATGGAATTGATTCAAGATCATATCTTGGTTTTTATGGACTTATTTAAATTTTCTTTGGTCTCAATTTTAACTTGTGTATAAGTAACTGATGGTCTTTCTCACAGCCAAGGCCTAGTCTACTATTATTGACTGCTGATATTGAGCTTCTCCAGTGATTTCTTCCACAAATGTAGTCAGTCTGATTCCTATGCAGGCCATCAGATAAGACCCATATGTAAACTTGCCTTTTATGTATTTTTTTAACGTTATTTGCACTGAATAAATCATGTAAATGGAGCTGGAATTTAGGTTAGAAGTTGTCTGGAGTGGCCAGATTCTACAGAGTTTTGTTTTCTGGTTCTGGGTGGAATGTTTACTTGCTATTGGGTAAGAGTTGATTGTACTTGGCCTTCTGTTTAAAAATTCATTTGATCATTACTATGGGGTTGGAACCAGATAGGAAATTGTCTGGAGCGTGAAAATTCTACAGAGTTTGGTTTTCCAGTTCTGGTGAAGATTAGGGTGGAATGTTTACTTGCTGTTGAATGCTGGACACTGTGATACTGATGTGTCAAATGCGATAATGGTTACCTATGGTGGACAGCATTTGGTGGAGTTTCCCAATGAAAACAAACTTGGAAGCAGCAGTGGCATCCACTTCGAAATAGCTTGCCACTAGAAACTATGAACTTGGAGAAACTATGAAAGTTACCCAAATGTTCAAGTCGTATAGCACTTGTCTGTCCATTTGTTGTACAGGGTAACTCGTGTTTGCTGTAATGCTAAACACTGTGACACTGATATGTCAAATATGATAATGGTTACCCATGGTGGACAGTGTTTGGTGGAGCTCCACGATTAAAACAAGCTTGGAAGAAGGAGTGGCGTCCACTCCCAGAAGAGCTTGCCTCCAGAAAAATCTATGAACTTGGAGAAATGATGAAAGTTACACAAATGTTCAGGTGTTTTCTTCATAGAGTCACTATGAATTGTCTATGACTCGATAGCACCTAACAACAACAACAAAAACAAATCATGTAAATACAAAATTCAATAATTCTATTTCCAAGCTCATATTTTCCAACTACTATTTCTTCTTCACTGTTTTCTACTTTTGCATTCAGGTCACCAATTATCATTAACATATCTGATTGCTTGTTCAGTCAATTTTGGACACATGAAAATCAACATTGTAGGCAGTAATGAAATGAAATAGACGAATTTTAGCCAATTAGAATAAAAAAAAATCATATGGTATACTATGCAGGGAATGAAAAACAGAAGAAATTTGTTTTGTATTTATAATAAAAAGGTCAATTTCAAGGTCTATTCTGAAATACAATATTGTGAGTGGTAAAATAATATCTATACACATACAAGAAAGAACCTTTAACATATCTGTTATTCAAGCATACACTCCTAAATCTAGAGCCAAAGAGGAAGGAATTGTGGAGTTTTACTAAATCTTGCAGTAATTAAATAGATCTAAATAATAATAATGATAAAATAATAATAGTGAAATAGCTAGATCAATTTATACTTCCATTTTCCATTTGTTTATTTTATGTTGGTTTGCTAATATTTACACTATGTTCCATTCACTTTGTATTTAATACCATCATTTGCACTCTGTGTTGTTGTTGTTACTATTTTTAAGTGCCATCGAGTCGTAGACAACTCATAGTGACCCTATGAACAAAAGACCTGAACACTTGTGTGACTTTCATCATTTTTCTACATTCATAGTATTTACTGAAGCAAGTCATTATGGATGTGGATGCCCCTCCACCGTCAAAGCTTGTTTTAATCAGGAAGCTCCACCAAATACTGTCCACCATGGGTAATCATTATCACATTTGATATATCAGTGTTATGGTTAGCATTACAGCAACCACGATTTAATCACCATTGGACTATGCTCACCATTACTGTCTTTTCAAGTCCCAGTCAGATATTTCCCATTACCTTTATTCCTTCCCTCCATCTACCAAATTGTGCCACCCTGTGGTTTTTTTCCTACCCATCCTCATACCTCTGCTCCCACCCTTTCTTGATTTGTACACTAGTGTTCATAGTGGCCTTAATTACCATCACAAGAACATGGAAATAACACAAATGTCCAACAACAAATGAATAGATTGAGAAATTATGGTCCATTAACACAACGGAATATTATGCAGCACTCAGGAGCAGTGATTTTGGAAAATGCTATATAACTTGGGAGAGATTGGAGAGCATTATGCTTAGTGAACTAATTTAGTCTCATGATGACAAAGACTGCATATGATCATTATTGTAAAAATAGAAGGATAACTAGTCAGCTATTTAAAGAAAATGCCAAACTGTTTTCTATAGCTGTAGTACTATCTTAAATTCCCACCACCAGTGTATGAGAATTCCAATCTTACCACAGCATCTTGAGCCTTTGATATTTGTTGCCCTGTTGAACTTTACTATTGTACTATTGTTGCTGAGGTGACATGATTTCTTATCATTGTATTATTTTGCATATCTCTGATAACTAGTAATAACTTCAGCATTTCTTCATGTGTTTGTTGGTCATCTGAATGTCTTTTTTAATGAAGAATCTTTTTATATCTTCTACCCATTTTATAGTTGGATTGTTTATCTTTTCCCTGTTCAAGTTGTCTATAAATTTTAGAGATGAATCACTTATTAGAAATGTCATTGTCAAGTAATTTTTCCAGTTCTATAGGCCCCCTTATTGTTTTAATTAAATACACAGCAGATTCCACTTTTAGAGTGTCTCCTTAATCTATGCTATTATCTCTCTCTTTTTAAAAGATGTTGTTTTTGTTGTTGTTATGTGCTGTCAAGTCACTTGCAACTCATAGCAACTGTATGCATAATAGCTCTAAACCCTGCTCTGTCCTGTGCCAATAGCACTGCCTCCAACACACTCATCCTGATTACCCCAG
>NW_006399809.1:947596-948833 GCF_000299155.1 Elephantulus edwardii | reverse complement strand
AAAGGCATCAATTCTCTTTCTATATTTCCTAGTCATTGTACAATTCTCTGATGCATAAAAAATATTGCAAAGATCATAGCCTGTATCAGATGCACCTTATGCTCCAGAGTGACACCATTGCTTTTCAGTACTTTGGAAAAGTCTCTAACAGCAGACTTCCCCATCACAATACATCTTTTAGTTTCCTGGCTACTGGTGCCAAGAGTGTTGGCCCTGGAGCCAAGCAGACTAAAGTTGTTTACAATCTCGATCTCTTCACCATCCATCCTGACACTGCCAATTGGTCCAGTGATGAGAATCTTTGAGCCTCGATCCATACTGAAGGCTGCAGTCCTTGACCCTCTGCAGCAAGCGCTTCACGTCCTTTTCAGTGTCAGCAAATAGGGTTGTGTCGTCTGCATAACACAGATTGTTCATGAATCTTCAACCAATCCTGATGCTACCCTTCTCCTTATAGAACCCAGCCTCCCAGATAATCTGTTCTGCATACAGGTCGAAAGGGTATGAAAATAGAACACATCCCTGGCGTACACCCTTCCCAATTTTGAACCATGCAATGTTTCCTTGCTCTGTTCTGATGACTGCCTCTTGGTCTAAGTATAGGTTTCCCATTAACACGAACAAGTGTTCTAGTATTCCCATTCTTCTCAGAGTCAGCCACAATTTGTTATGATCCACACAGTCAAACGCCTTTACATAATCAATGAAACACAGATATACATTCCTCTGGTACTCCCTGCTTTCAGCTAAGATCCATCTAATATCAGCTACAATATGCCTAGTACCACGACCCCTTCTAAACCCAGCCTGGACTTCTGGCAGTTCTCTGCTGATATGTTGTTCCAGTCGTTTTTGGATAATGTTCAGTAGAATCTTGCTTCCATGTGAAATCAATGATATTGTTCTATAGTTTCCACACTCAGCTGGGTCACCTTTCTTTGGAATGGGAACAAATGTAGATCTCTTCCAGTCAGTTGGCCAAGTGGTTGTTCTCCAGATTTCTTGGCACAATTTGGTGAGCAAGTCCAGGGCAGCATCCGTTAGCTGAAATATGTCAATTGGTATACCATCTATTCCTGGGGCCTTATTTTTTGCTATTTCTTTCAAAGCAGCTTGTACTTCTTCCTTCATCATTATAGGCTCTTGCTCCTATGTTATTTCATTAAATTCTTCCGTGTCTGCCAATTCCTTTCGATACAGTGACTCAGTATATTCTTTCATCTTATTTTAATACTTC
>NW_006399809.1:937451-938682 GCF_000299155.1 Elephantulus edwardii | reverse complement strand
AGACTCAAAAAGTAAAACAACAAGACATATCATAGTCAAATTCTCCAAATTAAAAAATAAAAAGACAGAATCTAAAAGCAGTATGAGAAAAGCAAAGAGTTATCTACAAAGGGAAAATAGACTAAGTTCCGATTTCTCAGCAGAAACAGTGCAAGCTGGGAGGCAATGGAATGTCATCTACACAAAGTGGAAACATAACAATTGTCAACTAAGGATCCTATATCCAGCAAAGTGTACTATGAAATTCAAAGGTAAAATTAGATTCTTTGCATAAAAGAAGGACCTAAGGAATTTTTGAAAACAAGACCAAAACTATGAGAAAGTTTAAGTGAAGTCCTACATGCAGAGACACGGCAAAGGAAAGTGAACGGATCATAGTAAGCATAAACAACAGAAAAAGAAATATGGCAAAATGGCATAAGTAAAACTTGGCCTGACTATAATCACACTTAATGTGAATGGACTAAAGGCACCAATTTAAAAAAAAAAAAAGAGTAGTGAAATGGTTAAAAACACACACACACACACACACACACACACACTCACAACAAAGTCCATCAATATGTTGCCTACAAGAGACAGATCTAGTAAAGGAAGAGAAAGACAGATCAAAAGACAAATAAAAGGCTGGGGGGGAAAACATACCAAGCAAATGGACATCTCAAAAAAACAGGGGTGGCAATACTAATCTCTGACATAATAGATTTCAGAATGAAAACCACCATTGAAGATAAGGAAGGACATCACATACTGATTAAAGGCACAATGGATCAAGAAGACATAAACTTGATTAACATATATGTACCAAATTTTAGACCTGAAAAATACATAATATAATGGTTAACCAAACTGAAGAGAGAAATAGCACCATAATAGTGATAGGAGATCTCAACATACCTCTATCACCAAAGGATAGGCCAACTAAAAAGAAACTAAACAAAGATGCAGAAGATCTAAATTATACAAACTCCAACTTGTGGATGTATTCAGAGCACTTTACCCATCTAAAACTCAATTTACTCTCTTCTTAAGTGCGCATGGTACAGTCTCCAGAATTAATCATACATTAGGACACAAAGCAAGCCTCAATAAATTAAAACATAAAATATGCAAATATTAGGGTAAAAAGGGAAGCCACAGACTGGGAAAAAGTGTTTGGTAATGACATGTCAGATAAGGGACTTATATCTAAAATTTATAAAATACTTGAGCACCACAACAAGATAAAGGT
>NW_006399809.1:933759-936226 GCF_000299155.1 Elephantulus edwardii | reverse complement strand
GGACAGTTCACAGCAATAGGCACACACATAAAAAAAGGAAGAAAGAAGAAGAATCTATGATCTAACTCAACATCTTCAGCAAATAGAAAAAGATCAACATTCTGATCCTACAACTTCTAGAAGAAATGAAATTGTAAGGACAAGAGCTGAAATCAATGAGCTGGAAAACTGAAAAACCATTGAAAACAACAGTAGCAAGTCCAGGAGCTGGTTTTCGAAAGGGTCAATACATTTGACAAAACACTGGTAAATTTAACAAAAGAGAAGAAAAAGGACACATATAACTTGATTAAGAAATGACAGAGGTGACATCAGAACAGAACCAGAAGAAATTAAATAGAAAATATCAGAATACTACTGAAAGCTATACTCTGATAAATTCTAAAACCTAGAGGAAATGGACAAATTCCTTAAATCGTATCCCCTGCCAAGACTAACAAAGAGAGATATAGAACACTTGAACAGACCCATCACAAGAGAAGAAATTAAAAAAGTCATAAAAAGACTTCCTCATACGAAAAGTCCTGGACCAGATGGCTTCACAGCTGAATTCTTCCAAACATTCAGAGAGGATTTAGCACCCATTCTACTTAAATTATTTTAAAAAAAAAATTGAAAAAGAAGAAACACTTCCAGAGTCATTCTATGAAACAAGTATAGCCCTAATACCAAAACCAGGTAAAGATATTATCAAGAAAGAAAACTACAGACCAGTATCTCTCATGAATATAGATTCAAAAATCCTTAACAAAATCCTAGCCAATAGTATCCAAAAGCACATTAAAAAATTAATTCACCATGACCAAGAGGGATTCATACAGATATGCAAGAATGGTTCAACATAAAAAAATCAACATATTTAACTATATTAACAAAATAGATAACAAGAACCATATGATCTTAGCAATTGACATAGAAAATACATTTGACAAAATCCAACACTCTCTCCTGATAAAGACACTCAGCAAAATTGGAATAGCAGGGGATTTCCTCAACATAGTGAAAAGTATATATGCAAAACCAAGAGCCAACATCATTCTCAGTGGAGAAAGACTAAAAACATTTTTCTTTCAAACAGGTACCAAACAAGGATGTTCACTGTCACCACTTATTTTCAATATTTTATAGGAAGTGCTTGCTAGGAAAATATGACAAGAGAAAGAAATAGAAGTCTTCCAGATCAGCAAAGAGATGGTTAAATCATTGCTATATGCAGATGATATGATAGTATACACAGGAAACCCCAAAGACTCACAAAAAACCCCACTAGAGTTAATAAGCCAATTTAGTAGAGCGGTAGAATATAAGATCAATATCCAAAAATCAATAGGATTCCTCTACGGTAACAAAGAGATCTCAGAGAAGGAAATGAAGAAAGCAATACCATTTACAATAGCCAACGACAAATTGAGGTACTTGAGAGTGAACCTAACTAGAGATACAAAAGACCTATACAAAGAAAACTACAGAGCATTTCTGCAAGACACAATAAAAGACCTAAAAAATGGGAAAATGTGCCCTGTTCATGGATAGGAAGACTCAATATTGGAAAATGACAATTCTACGAAAAGCAATCTACATATTCAATGCAACCTTAACCCAGATAGCAAATTCAATTTTCAAGGAGATTCAAAGGGAAATTGTCAAATTTTTTTGGAGAGCCAAGAGATCCCAAATAAGCAAAACACTTCTGAGAAACAAATATGGTGTTGGAAGCATAGCACTCCCTAACTTCAAAGCCTACTACACAGCAGTAGTAACCAAAACAGTATGGTACTGGTACAGTGACAGGCACATAGGCCAAATGAACAGAATTGAGAACTCAGAAATAAACCCTGCCATCTCTGGTCAACTGATATTCGACAAGGAAATGTCTATCTAATGGGGAAATGATAACCTCTTCAATAAATACGGCTGGCAAAACTGGACTTACACCTGCAGAAAGCTGAAACAGGATCCACATCTCACAGCATACACAAAATCAACTTAAGGTGTATCAGAGACCTGAGAGTAAAGCCATAGGGTTCATAAGAGACAAAATGTGATCAAGCTTAGAAGTGCTAATCCAAGGTATAAAGAGACTGCCAAATACAGCCAGAAATGTACAATTGGAAGAGGATAAAAGTTGGTTCGATTAAATTTGGTTCACTGGACTTTCTAAAGATTAAATCCATGTGTCCATCAAAAACTTTTTCCAACAGGGTGAAAAGAAACCTACAGACTGGGAACAAACATTTGGTAAAATCATCTCAGACAAGAGTCTTATAATAAAAGTTTACAGAATACTCCTGGATCTCCACAAGAAAAACATTGGTAACTCAATTATAAAATAGGCAAAAGACACAGAAATAATTTTCACAAGGGAAGATATTTGAATGGCAAACAGGCACATGAAGAAATGCTTCAAATTACTGACAATAAGAGAGATGCAAATCAAAACCACAATGAGGTACCATCTCACTCCAGT
>NW_006399809.1:931153-933499 GCF_000299155.1 Elephantulus edwardii | reverse complement strand
CCAAATGTCCAACCACAAATGAATGGATTGAGAAATTATGGTATATTCACACAATAGAATACTATAAAGCACACAAGAGAAATTATTTTGTAAACTATTATTGCCTAACTTGGGAGGGACTGGAGAGTATTATGCTGAGTGAACTAACTCAGTCTCACAAGGACAAATATTATATAAAACCGTTATTGTAGAATGAGTCTAAAGATCCAAGAATGGTGGGAAAAGTTGGAAACAGAGGGAAGAGGATATGCAGGGGGAGCAGGGGATTAAAAATGGAGTTGTACAATTTCATGGGTGGAGGTGAGGGAAATTGAAAGAATTCGTTCTTGAAAACAATGTATTTGAATTTTGTAAATAAACTAGTAATAAATGTAAAAAAACAACAACAAAGAAATAACATAAATGATAAAATAGTAACTAGGACTGTAATTGTAAATATAGTGATAAACATGGAAAACTAGAGCTAACTTTCTGAAAAGGGATATTTAATGACGTTTTTATGGATATAGAAGTTAATGGGAAACATTGAGGTTTCTCATATATGGTGAATCTTAATGCCAAGATCACTTTGCTTGGACTTAACTCCTTCCCACATAGTATTATACTTACAGCTGGTCAGTGTATATATTACTACTTTAGTTACAAGTTAATAGAAATAAATTTTGGCCAGGTAGAGTCTCCACAGATATATGTAAGCAAGCCAGGCCTGAATGTATTGGAAAAGCTCATAAAATACCTCTCAAAAGGTTAAATGTTGGTCCTCAGCTGTTCACAATATGTAAAGGAAGTCATGATATAGGATCTCTGGCTCAGTGAAACAAGGCATGAGACATAAATGTGTAGAGAAGCTCACCACTATTTATTGGACTGGAATAGATCAATTTTCTCTTTCTCCAAATGGAACTATTAATATAGTGGTCTCTTCCTGCAATTTAAAGAGTGTTAGTAGGCTTCACACAAAAGGAAAGTTTAAGCTGTTTGGTTTGTGCAAAAGTTTTCCTTTCAGGAGCTAAAAGAAGTACTGTTACTGTGTGTCCTGGGACTAAATATTGTACCTGAAAGCGATGCTATACATAAAGTTGTAACTTGTTATTATACTGTGATGGCATAACTGTTGTTCAATCCCCAAAGGAAAGGGTATAAAAGTTCAGGTATCCAAGCTGAGGCCTTAGGGTCCATGAAGACTTACCTTATATAGTCTAGTAACATGTGGAGAAATCAATGATAGTGTTCATGTGGATTATGGAAGTGGGTACTAATAACATGGCTCGATTGTAGTATGAAACACCTCAAATGGCAGTTTTGGTTAGGCAGATTACATTGAAGTTAAAGAGCAGTCATGTAACAGATGCCACTTAAAATTAAGACTAGCATTAATTAGTTGTAATTTCGTAAATAAACTAGTGGGGGGAAAAAGATTCACAGCATGAGGGGGGAAAAAAGACCAACATTGAAAATAAATTAAAAGGAAACACTTAAACATTTGGGTAAAAAGAGCCCCATTTGTAAAACAATTGGAGATTATATATTTTTTACAGCAACATTTGATTTTTATTTCTATTATAACTTTATTAATATTTTTATCATTGATATACATTGTGATCCATACAATCCTACATTTACATTGTCTTTATTTCTGTTGTGAGTTTCCCCCCTTAAAATCATCCCACCAACAACTACTTTCATGAAAAATGTCACTATTTTTATATTTATGCAGCAATCACTAAAGCAAAAATAATCTATATTTTTATCATTTTTTGCAATCTGAAATAGATCACATATGCAATAAAGATATATTAATAACTGGTGACTGGAATGTAAAAATTTGAAAAAGTGAGGGACTACTTGTCCAAAAATATGGCCTTGATGATAGAAATGAAGTTAAAGTGAATGTTAGATTTTTGTATAATTAATGACGTATTCATTGCAAGTTCCCTTTAAGATAAAATAAATATAAACTATACAAATGAATATAGTAGAATGCTTACGGATCAAGTGACAACAACAGTGGAAAAAAGGAATAGAAAAGTTCAATATTATCAGGCAGAACCAGATCAGGGCCCAGTTATGTAAAAGACCATCAATTTTCATATGAAAATTCAAATTGAAGCTGAAGAAAATTCCATCAAGTTAACAAAAGGTAAAATAAGACTTGTGCATATGATATGCTAATTTAGAGATCTTCACAAGAACAGACTTGATTGGTTGAACTTTAATCAAAGAAGACTAAATGTTTTATGAGGAAATATTAAGGAAAATATGTATTAAGAAAGTGCAAGGTCTTTAAAATTTCAGGAAAGAAATAAAAGACCAAAAGTAAGATGATATTTTTAAGATTTAAAAATG
>NW_006399809.1:926779-929013 GCF_000299155.1 Elephantulus edwardii | reverse complement strand
ACATAACAACAACAACAATCAAAGTAGGAAATGCAAATGCAACAGTAACATAAGAACTTAGAGATGTCTACGCACTGAAAAAATCTTATGGTGTGGTGTATAAAAGGAAAAATATCACAAGGGCGTATGAGGATCAGACATTACTGAGTCTGCTTTGTGACTCAGACTAACTGATGATACTGAAGAGTCAGGAACAACCACTAAATTCTTACTTGTTTGCTCTTGTGACACTGAATAAAGTCCTTTTGCTAACAATCTCTGGGTCATATGTATGAGTACGATGTGCTAGATATGATTGAATTGAGTATTGAGAAAGTTATCGCTCTCAAAGATATTAAGAACAGCAAATGTCCTGAGTAAAAAAAACTATGTTAATCTATGCTGGTAATGATTGTGATTTAACTGAAGACTGTAGAAGATTAAAAATCTTTTTAGTGATTTCTTCAGAGGTTCCACAATATCAAATATCCACCTGGAAGGTTTGGATTATATTCTGCACTTCACTACAATGAATGGGAAAATTTCTTCTCAAAGCTATATGTTGCTCTTGAAGAAACCTGGTTGCAGAACACAGAAATTGAATTGGAAGAGATGGAACCTTCCTTGGGTCTGGTTCTGATGAGGACTCATCTGACCTCAGATGACGTTTATAAGGTATCTATGAAAAAGCCAAAAACCCTCAAGCCAAAAAAGAAGAAAAATATATCCCAGGTACCACTTACGGAAGGATTCACTTGCAGAAGGAAGACCTAAGAAAATTATAAATCAGGAAAATTAAAGAATTGAAGAAGTGACCTGTTGAAAGGATAGCAGTAGAAAATGAGGGAAATATATCAAAGAGAATTAAAATGATAGATGGAATTTAAAAAAAAAAAGAACCCCAAAAACTGAAGGATCTTATGGTGAAGATGGTAAATAATGCAGGAAACATGAAAATAAATGTAGGGGGGAAAATATACAAAGCCATTGTATAAATAAAGAATTGGTTGATTCTCAACCATTTGAAAAAGTTGAATATACTACAAAATGATAGAAGTCCAAGCAGCACTACAGATACAGGAAAAAAACACACACCAAAACTCTAGAATATTACAGAATAACAATTGAAGTATTTAAATTAAAAGATGCATTCCTGGATTTTCTTACATGCCTACACCAAGAAAATGCAGTTACTTCATCAAATGATTGGAAAAGGTCCATTTCAAAGAAAAGGAGAACCAACAGAATTTATAAATTATAAAGTAATATCATTGATAATATGAATATGTACAAGTTGCTGAAGAGAATTAAAATATTAATGAAGCAGTACATATACAGGGAACTTCCAGAAATTAAGGCTGGATTCAGTAGAGGATATGGAACAAGAATATCATTGCTGATTTCAAATGGAATTTGGCTAAAAAAGATAATATTAAAAAGATTTACTTGCATTTTATTGCCTTTCAAAGCATTCATTTTGAGAATTATAATAAATTAAGGATAGCATTAAGAAGAATGGGGATTTCTAAGTACTTAATTGTGCTGATGCAAAATCTGCACATAGATGAAGTGAAAGTTTTTTGCTCAGAACAAGGGAGTATTACATTATCTAAAATCAAGAATTATGTGCATCAAGGTTGTACCCTTGATCCATACCTATTCAATTTGTATGTTGAGCAAATAATTTTAAAAGTTGGTCTATATAAAGAACATGACATCAGAATTGAAGAAAGGCTCATCAATAACCTTATCTGTGTTATGTAGATTATACAACCTTGCTTGATGAAAATGACAACTTGATACAGTTATTGATGAAGTTTTAAAACTATAACCTTCAGTGTGTACTAAATCTCAAGATGAAGAAAATAAAAAAAATCATACCTGAAGCAATAGACATTATTTCATCCACCACCAAGATGGCGGTGGTGGATGAAACATCAAAAGAAGCTGGAGGAGGGGCAAGCTGAACAGAAACAGGCCATCAGAGAGACCAATGCAGCATGCAGAGACCAACACTGCACGATGCAGAGAGTAGGAATTTGAGTCAGAACTTTTATTAAATAATTCGTTTGTTTATTATTGTGTTTCTTCTGTGTGAAGAAACTGTGAGCAGACAGCTGACAGGAAGACCGATTAAGGCAGAATATGACAGCAGGAACAAGAAGAGAAACAACACTCGGCATAAATCACTATGACCTAGAAGACTGAGGATAATAAGTAAGAAACTATGAAAATCCAACTAGCAATAGTTTTGA
>NW_006399809.1:922287-925249 GCF_000299155.1 Elephantulus edwardii | reverse complement strand
ACTTTAGTGGGAGATCTGTGAGGACAGTGAAGGGAGTGCCGGGCCAGGACTTGTAACCCAGCCACCCCAACCCCCTCTACCTTCAAATTGTACAGACTACAACTCCCAGAGATACAGACTATAACTCCCAGAGTTCTGTGGGGAAATGCCATCTTTTAAAACAGACTTCGGTGGGAGATCTGCAAAGACAGTGAAGGGAGTGTCAGGACAGGCTACAACTCCCAGAGACTACAGCTCCCAGTGGTACAGATTACAACTCCCAGAATTCTGTGGGGAAATGCCATCTTTTAAAACAGACTTTGGTGGGAGATCTGTGAGTACAGTGAAGGGAGTGCTGGGCTGCCTGCAGGTTTGGGTTCCTTGGAAAGCCAGAGAAGATGATCACCTATACAATTGATTGTTGAAAGTCACTGTGAGTTGTCTATTTGATGACACTTAACAGTGGCAGCATGTACAAGAGGACCGATATCCTAAATGCACCACATATTTTGATCTGTTGAATACTTCTGCCAAAAGCTGTTTAGACCTGGGGAAGCCTGTTCACAATTCTCAGGTTCCCTTTGCCATTTATAAAGGGGGAGGGAAATGACACCTACTTTAAATTATAGTATGACCACTTATGGGGGGGGGTAAAAGTGACGGTACTGGAATTAGAGACGCTATCCCTGACAACACAGTCCTCAGTTAGGAGGATGGACCAGATTGGGGTGGGGGCAATTACAGGGGGAGTGTACTAGCCAGTCCATGGGGGTGTTACCCTGCCCAGGGTGGACTGTCCTTAGCCCTCGGCTTGGGGTGAGCTGTCACGGCCCTCTGCCCGGGGCGGGCTGTCTTCGGCCCTCAGCTCAGGGTGAGCTGTCACAGCACTCAGGGTGAGCTCCCCAGTCCCCAGATTATCCCATCTGACCCCTGGGTAGGAAAAAAAATGCCTAGGGTATCCAGAGAATTTTATCTAGGCTGTTTTCTGCCACCCTCTCCACCAGTAAACCTGAAAGCAACACCCCCCCCCAAAAAAAAAGAGGGCTGACTTGAACACAGGCCATAGATGTGGCCTGGGCTTCCAGCCAGATTGTGTCTATAGGAAATACCAGGGAGACACACTCCTTAGAATAACTAGCAAGACCATCACCAGTAAGGAGATTGACAGAAAGCATGTACCCAAGATAAAGTCTTGAAGGCAAGAACTAGTAGGATAGGAGGATTAATGGAAATTAGAATTACAGGGAGGAAATAGGAAAAATGTTATTGCCTTATGGATATTGTACTAAATGTTATAAAACAAAACATGTGAATGATTGAAGAAAAACCAACATATTCTGTAAACCTATGTGTAAATAACAATAAAAAATATTAAATGAAAAAAATAATAGATTTTGTCAAGATTTTATTTTACTTTGATCCACAATCAATGTTCATTGTAACAGCAGTCAAGAAATCAAATATCATATTGCAATAGACAAATCTCCTTCCAAAGATCACTCTAAAGTACTAAAGGGTAAAAATGACATTTTAAAGATTAAGATACGCCTACACCGAATTATGGAATTTTCAATTGCTTCATATGCATGTGAAAAATGGACAATAGATAAAGAAGATACGAACGGAATTGCATTTGAGTTGGTATGTTGGCATGGAATTATGTTACCAAAGAACAAAAAAAAGTCTGTTTTGGAAGAAGTGAAGCCAGAGTGCTCTTTGAAACAAGACTGATGACATTTCACCTTATTTACTTTGGGCATGGTATCAGGAAGGGCCAATGCCCAGAGAAGGATAACATGCTTCAAAAAGTAGAGGGTCCAAGAAAAACAAAAAGACCCTTAATGAGCTAGATTGATATAGTGACTATAACTATGGGATTAAGTACAGCAGAGACTGTGAGTATGGTTCTGGATCCAGCTCTCTTTAGGCCAGTGATACTTAGAGTTGCTGTGAGTTGGAGGAATTTTGATGACACCCAACAATAACGTTTTCTGAAATTTCAACTTTGGAATTCTATCATTTTATTGTCGTGGGACAGGAACTCTTAAACATTGTTGGTGGGATTATAAAATGATACAACTGCCTGGCAGGTAGTTTGGCACTTCCTCAAAAGCTGAACATAGAAATTCCATATGACCCTGCTAGTCTATTGCTTGGAATATGCTCAAGGAAATGAGAACTGAGGCTCAAATGGAAACTTGTACACCAATATTTATAGAAGCATTGTTCACTATCACATTAACATGGAAACAGCCCAGATGTCCAACCACAAACGTATGAACTGAGAAGTTTTGGTATATTCATAAAATGAAATATTACACAGCATGCAGGAGCAATGATTTTGTAAATTACTACCTAAGTTTGGAGGTATGGTAAAGCATTTTGCTGAGTGAGCTAACTCGGTCTCACAAGGACAAATACTGTATAAAAACCCATTATTTCAAGCAACAAATGCTGGCGAGGTTGTGGAGAAACTAGAAAACATATTCACTGTTGGTGGAAGTGTAAAATTGTGCAACTACTGTGGAAGGGGGTGTGGTGCTTTCTCAAAAAGTTGCAAATAGAGATACCATTTGACCCAGCAATTCCACTACTGGGAATATACACCAAAAAGACCATAACTACCACCGAAGCAAATGTATGCACACACATGTTTATCGCTGCTTTGTTCACAATAGCAAGGAGTTGGAAACAACCTAAGTGTCCATCAACAAATGAATGGATAGAGACGCTCTGGTATATTCACACAATGGAATACTATGTTGCATTGAAAAAATAAGCACTCATGCAATATTATTCAAAATGGGTGATCCTGGAGGCCATTATGCTGAGTCACAAAAGGACAAATACTGCATGGTACCACTGTTGTAAAACAGGAGTGACATCGGGGTTGGGGGAGACTGAGAAAGATGGGTTCAATAATGTATACTGCATTGAAACAGATGAGGGAGAAAACTGTTTAAAAGGGATATGTGATTAGGTA
>NW_006399809.1:908978-910047 GCF_000299155.1 Elephantulus edwardii | reverse complement strand
GCTTAGCTTCTTTTTCCTCTCTTTCTCTCTCCTTCCTCTGCTCCTTTTCTTCCTCTGTCTCTCTTTTATAATACACCTTCTCTGCCTCCTTTACTAGATCCTTTAAAGAAAACTCTTGTAACCCTTCAAGCCTCTGCAATTTCCTTCTGATATCAGAGGCTGCCTGTCCAATAAAAGACATTGCTAGGGATGCACGCTGATCTTCAGATGTAGAGTCAAAAGGGGTGTACCTCTCCGATAGGCATCCATCAACCTTTCTAGAAACACTAAAGGTGCTTCAGTGGGCCCCTGATTGATTTCTCTTACCTTAGCCAAATTGGTGGGGCGTCTGGCTGCCCCACGGAGACCTGCCACAAGAGCCTGGTGATAGACGGTTAGTCTCTCCCTACCTTCAGCAGTGTTGTAGTCCCAGGTGGGTCGCGTCAAAGGAAACCCCCGGTCTATTTCATTAGGGAGTTGGGTAGGTCTCCCGTCAGCTCCAGGCACATTTTTCCGCGCCTCCAGGAGAATTCTCTCTCGCTCCTCAGTAGTGAAGAGCACCTGCAAGAGTTGTTGGCAGTCATCCCAAGTAGGTTGGTGTGAGAACATGAGGGACTCAACAAGTCCGGTGAGTCGCTGCGGATCATCTGAGAAGGGAGGATGGTTAGCTTTCCAATTGTACAAATCTGCCGAGGAGAAAGGCCAGTACTGAAGAAGCTGGAAAGGGGGGTCTCCCTCTGTAGCTCCTGGGAGGGGGGGGCGTTTGCCCGCAGAGGTAGGGCCACCGATGTACTATCAGGGGTGGCCCCTCTCCTGCTGCGAGTTCCCAGAGTGGGTCCCTGTATACTTGCCCCAGACTCTTCTACTCCACTCCTGGCTGCTCTAGGTCCAGCAGTCTCAGCTTCTCTCAGGGCGGCAGCCTGCCTGGGTGTTAGTGGAGGAGCAGTAGGATATGGGTGGGGTTCGGCAAGGAGAAGGAGATCCTGTGTGTCCAGGTAGATCCGGACCGGTGGACTCCTGGTAGCTTTTGGTGCGGGATGCTCAGGGGTTGCTTCTTTACCCATGGCTTGACCCAGGATGGTGGGTCCTG
>NW_006399809.1:904130-908878 GCF_000299155.1 Elephantulus edwardii | reverse complement strand
GGAAATCCAAAGTCTCTGTAAATTTTCATTGAAATTAATAATAATAAAAAACCCGTTATTGTAGAATGAATATGAAGACCCATGGTGTGGGGAGGAGAGTATTGAAGCAGAGGGGGTGATGGATGGGTTTGGGGTGGGGTGTTAATCATAGAGTTACACAATTTGATGGGGTGTGAAGGAAATGGGAAAGATCCTTTGTAAAAAACAATGTATTTAAGCTTTGTAAATAAATCAGTAGAAAATTAAAAATATTAAAATATCACATAATAAAATTAGTTATTATACAACATTTAGAAAATATTTAGTTGTTAGCTGTCATAAAATTGAGTATGATTCATAGCAATCCTATGAACAACAGATCTGAACCTTGTCCTATTCTACTTCATACTCACACTTCCTGACACACTAGAGCACATTATGGCAGTCACAGTGCCAGTCTACCTAATTGAAGGTCTTTTCTCCTTCACCAGCCCTTTGCTTTTCCAAATATGATCTCCATTTCCAAGATATACTCTCCTAGCAACATGCAGAAGCATGTGAGGTAAAGTTTTATCATATTTTTCTCCAAAGAGGACTCTGGCTGCACCCTCTCCAAGATATATTGGTTAGTTTAGGGGCACTCCATGGAATGTTCAGTACTTTTCTTTAACACCATAGCTCAAAGGCATCAATTCTTTTTCTATCATCCTTATTCACTATGTAGCTGTCAGAAGCATAGCAAGTGATTGGAAAGACCAGAATCAAATGCTCATAATCTTCAAGATGACATCATTGCTTCTCAACAATTTGAAGAGATCCTTACCTCATTGTAGTTGATCTGTGAACAATTTATGGCTGATGTTTGAATGGGGTTTTGGGGGCTATAAATCATGCAGAAGAAGATTGCCCATCTTCTCCTGAGGAGCAACTGGTGAATTTGAATTACCAGAAAGAGAACACCTTCCTGTTAGCAGTGTAGCCTCCTAAAAATTCTATAGCCCCCTTATAAATAAGTTAAGATTACACAGAAACATATATGTTTCTTAACTCATTCATCAGTGAGATCCAAACCCTTTCTGTTAATAATGCATTGACATGGTCAATTCATCACTGTTTTCTGTTCAATTGACCTACCCCTTAAAAGAGAAATCTGAGTTAAAAGTGTCAAATGAAAGTCAACATAGATACATTATGGTCTTCTATAAGTGAAATCTATCATAAATAGCTGTAATCTGCCTGAAAGGACTGTTAGGGAGACCATGGTTCTTTACAAGAGAAGGGCAGGTAGAATAACTACTTGCCCAGGGATGTTACTGAAGATTTTTGTACATTCAAAAGGAAAGACTTACAAGATTTTAATTAAAACACCTTAAAACTTTAAATGCTTCTATGTATGCGCTGTAATTTACAAGACCATAGAATCAGAGAATCATAAAAATGACCTAATGATACCTTTTTAGGATGAGAATATGTGAACTCAGTGATGCTAGAGTACTATTCCTTATTCCCATCATAGTAAGTGACTACAGCAACCAAGTCACAGAATCTCGTATATTATATATTTTTAAATGGATGGAATAGTATGTAAATAGAGTGTGATGAGTTCTTACAGTCAATAATCTTAAAGAAAAAGCATTCAAGGGGCTATAAGCTCCAAAAGATAATAAACAAGAAGAATGTAAGAAGATCATTTAAAGATGGTTTAAAAGGAGAACAACGATTGAAATGAGCCAGAGACTTACCCTTTGGCTGTTTATAGTTCTTTAGGAAGAAGATTGGTGGTTACATAAAGATACGGAGTACAATGCATATTGCAAATAGTCGAATTATTGTGCAGTCTCAGGTAGTCATATAGATGCATAATCCAGTGGTTGTCAAGTTACGTTTTTCCCCTGTGGATCACTTAATTAACAGTCACTTGGTGTACATAATAACAATATATTTCTAAGACTAGCCTAGGATTTAATGTATTAGGATCTTTAGAGGTTGATTCTGTATGTCTGGGTTTTTCTCTAGCTTCCCAGTTGATACTTATGAGCTCAGAGCTTGAGAAAACATCCATTTAATGGCCTCATTCTTTTTACTTTACTCATTTATATTCAAAGATGTTGAATTAGGTTTCTTGAGGGCAAAATTACTTAAACCTATACCTACTGATTCATCACCTTATTACTATATATGCTCCTGAGCATCAAATAATATTGAACATGTCTTCTAGATATAGATTTTGCTTTTAATTTCCAACCAGGAACAATTTTAGATAGTATATTTTTCCAGATTTAATATTTTGCACATTATTTGGGATTAGAATTGTCTATCTGTTTCAAATCTTTGAATCCCTCCCCATATTTGGGCAAGTACCCAGACCTCCACATTGTCACCTTCATACCTTCCTTTCCATTTTCATTGTCATTAAATCAATACAGACCCTCAGTCTTCACATCTAAGGAACTGTCTCGTCGTTTGTGTACTTGTCCTATCCTCATAATATCTAATACATTTGAACTCATTTTTGCAGTCACCGTATCAATCACCTCGTTAAGCATCTTCCTCTCTTTTGCCAGCCCTCTACTTTTCTCAAGCAGAATATCAGAGCTTAATTTGGCTAAAATTATTATTTCTGATTTTCATCAACTGCCTCAAAGAGCATTCTTCATTCCCTGAATTTCTGCAGTATCACTTGCTGGCTTGGGGGGTTTGCAGTTTTGGGCAATTTTACTTCCCTTTCTTCAAATGTCACATGGTTTGATTATTATCTAACTAGTACAAATTTGAGAGGAGACACTCAGATCCTAAATGATGACTATTGTTGCTGGGCACCATAATGAAACCAAGAATTAGTCCAGATGGCTGTCTTTGGCTTTAGATATCATGTTTATGTCTTATGTACATAAATTTCCTTGAAGCAATGAATTCATGTCTTTCAGTTTAACTTCCAGTCATTTTTGTGATATTTTTGTCGACACTTACATTGGAGGATTGTTTCTCAACAACCATGAATTGAAAAAAGAACAAACAAATTTGTCTTGGAGGAAGAACAACCAGAGTGTTTCTCAGAGGCAAAGATGGTGAAACTTAATCTTATGTACTTTGGGTATGTATCAGGAAGGATTGCATAAAAAAATTGTGCTGGGAAATGTAGAGGGTCAGTGAAAGAGCAGAAGGTCCTTAAAGAGATTGACTGACACAGTTACTGAAAGAATGAAGTAAGAGTTAGCTCAAACATGTTGAAGATTTTGACAATGGTAGGATAGGGCAAGGTTCTAATCTATTGTTCCTATGGTCATTATAAACCATAGTGCACTCAAGGGACTTAATGACAACAATGGCATTCATAATGTGGTCTAGTCTTTAACTCTGAGCTACGATGGCTTAGTGGTAAGGAGTTGCAGGTGTTTCAAATACACCAATTGCTTCCTACAATAAAGAAGAAAATATACGATCTCCTCACATGTGATTTACTGCCTCTGAAAACCTGCTGGAGGGTCAGTTGGTTCTGATTGGATGGTACATATCAACGATAATTGCCTTTAATACATCACCTTTATTTAAAACTATGAAGATTTGAGATTCACATCACAAATTTGTCAATCCACTGAAAAAAAAAGAACTTTGTCTTTTTTGAAGACCTGTTTTGAAAAAATCCATGTAAGTTGCTTATGGTGGGATTTAGATTTTTTAGTTTTATGTAAGGAATTTGGTATTTGTTCTAGGTTTCTGAGAGATAATGTCAAAAAACCATCCTGGAATTTAAGTGTTCTATGTGGTCAGGAGGGACTGATCCTTGGAGAAAGTCATCATGCTCAGAAGGGTGGAGAGACAGTGCAGGAAAGGAAGACCTTGGATGAGAGTAACTAGGGCAATGGGGGTAGGTGTATTGGAGTCAGTGAGACTGGCGCAGGACACAGCAGGCTTCAGAGCTATATTGTATATAGGGTCACTATGAGTTGCAGATTACTTGATTGAAAATAACAACAACAAGAAGATGTAAGGACTCCAGTACACACCTATTTTAAAAGTTATGCTGATCAGGAGTGATTCTAGAATAGGTGTTGGCCAAGTTAGAAAGAACATTGAGTGATATGTCCTGATATCCTGATGAGATCAATTAAACTTCAGGGGTTTGTATTATATAGGGTGACCCTGAGTAAAGGTTCTGGATAATTAATCTGCAGGGCCTTTTTGATTGAGAAAATACATTGATATACATAGAAGATTTGTGTATTATTTTGGGTCACAGGAATTTCATGTTATAAACTCTCCAACTTTGTAGACTTCTTTTTTTTCTATGATAAAGCTATACTCCTAAATACAGAAATATCTCTGAATTTTGTGTTATTTCTGTGAATTATCAAACTCAAGAATTATTGAGAGCCAACATATCAGCAGTGAGACTGCTGGGAACTCCTGTGTTTATGACTGATAGTCTGACAAGAGTAAAAGGAATGCCTGAGTTTATAATAAGCAGTTAAAAAGCAATGAGATCACTGGGGCTTTTCAAATTTGAGCTGACAGTTGACATTTTGGCCTGCATGTAATCTGAAGGACAAGAAACTATCAACTTCAGAGCTCTGATCTAGCTCAGAGTGGTTAGACTCAGAAGAGGAAGTATATTACATTGGTAACAGCCTTTAGAACTAGGCAAGAAAGTGAAAGTGAGATTTGAATTTTCAAGAATATTAATCCACACTCTTATTCATTCTTCAAATAATCTGTTCGATCCGCAGAGCCGGACCCCAATGAGATCGGACGCCAGCACCAATCACTCA
>NW_006399809.1:884467-895895 GCF_000299155.1 Elephantulus edwardii | reverse complement strand
AAGGGGTGGGGGAGTGGGGAGTAAAGTTCAGAAAAACCATTCCTGGAATTTCTCTTATCTGTACTCGCAGATGTGGGTGAGCTGTTTTATGGCCTTGTTTTTCTAAAAGAGGGCAAAAGTCCTATGAGGTTTTATGGCTTCTACCTGAGAAGGGTTAAAAGTTAACTTCCTCCTAATCCTTCAAATCATGAATATATTCGGCATCCAGAGGGTCCAAAACTGACTATATCACATTTTAGAGACCTAAAAATATCTTGAAGATTTTCAGTGAGGCCAAGAATGGCAATTCTCTGCTTAATTATTAAATTATTTTGAAAAGTAGAAAAAGAAGGAACACTAACAGAGATAGTGTATGAAGTAAGCATAACTCTAGTATCAAAATCATGCAAAAATATAATGAAAAAAGAAAACTTCAGACCAGTATCTCTCATGAACATAGATGCAAAAATCCTTAACAAAATCCTAGCCAATAGAATCCAAAAGCACATAAAAAAAATTAATCATGACTAAGTGAGATTTATAACAGATATGTAAGAATGATTCAACATAAAAAAGCAATCATTGTAATTCACCACATTGACAAAGCAAATAACAAGAACTATATAATCCTAGCAATTGATGCAGAAAAGGCATTTGACAAAATTCAACACCTCTTGCTGATAAAAACACTCAGAAAAATTGGAATAGAAGGAAATTTCCTCAAACTAGTGAAAAGTATATATGCAAACCGAAGAGTCAATTACATTCTCAATGGTAAAATACTACAAGTATTTTAGTTAAAATTATTTAATTAAAAGACTAAAAGTATTTTCTTTGTGAACGGAGACCATCCAAGGATGTCCACTTTCACCACTTCCATTCAATACTGTGTTGGAAATACTTGATAGGACAATGCAACAAGTAATACAAGTATATGACAAACAAAAGACATACATTTCTACAAAGAGATGGTGAAAATTTCTGGACATACAGATGATACACAGAAAACATCAAGGACTCAACAAAAACCTTGTTAGATCTAGTAGACCAATTTAGTAGAGTGGCAGGTTAAAAGGTCAATATTCAAAAAACAATGCAAATTCTGTGCGATAATAAAGAGAACTCAGAGAAGGAAACTAAGAAAGTAGTATCATTTACAGTAGCCAATCAGAAATTGAGATATTTGGGAATGAACTTAACACAAAAGTCATGTATATACAAGGAAAACCACAGAAACTTTCAGCAAGACACTATAAAAGAACGAAATGAATGGAAAAAATATGTTCATAGATAGGAATATTCAATATTGTGAAAATAACAATTCTACCAAAAGTATTATAACTGTCCAACACAATCCCAATCCATATGCCAAATTTATTTCTCAAGGAGATTGAAAAGGAAGTTGTCAAGTTTAGTTAGACAACAAAGAGACCACTAATAGGCAACACACTTCTGAAGAAAAAAAAATGAAGTCAGAGGCATAGCACTCCATGACCTCAAAACCTACTACACGGCAGTAGTAACTAAAACAGGATGGTGCTGCTACAAAGACAGGCACAGAGACTAAAGAAACAGAAGTGAAGAAACAGAAATAGACTCTGCTACCTATTGTCAACTGATATTTGACAAGGAAATAAAACATATCAAATGGGGAAATGCCAATCTCTTCAAAAAATGGTGCTGAGAAAATTGGACTGCTATATGAAGAAAGCTGAATGAGGATCCACATCTCACACCATACACAAAATACAACTCAAGATGGATCAGAGACCTGGGAGTAAAACCCAAACCCTAAAATTCATAAGAGACAGAAATCAAACTTAAAAGGTTTAGTCTACAGTAGAGAGTCTGAGAGAAATGCACGATATGGAGAGAATAAAATTGATGAATGGGGCCTTCTAAAGATAAAATATTTGGACCAGCTGACAACATCATGGTAAACTGTGAAAATATTGAAATTATCAAGAATTTCATCTTATTAGAATAAAAAATCAACACCAATGGTAACAGAAGCCAAGAAATCAAAAGATGTGTTGCATTGGGGAAATCTGTCAAAGACCTCTTCAAAGTAATGAAGAACAAGGATATCTATTTAAAGACTAACTAAGATGTGTTTGAACCAAACCATTGTATTTTCAGATGCTTTGTATATATTTGAAAGTTGGACAATAAGGAAAGATGAAGATGAATTGATGCCTTTGAACTGTGGGGGTGTTGAAGCATATTGAATACCCCATGAACTTCCATAATAACAAAGAAATCTGTCTTGGAGAAGAGAGACCAGGGTGCTTCTTGGAACTCTATGTGAGAAATTTCATCTCATGTAGTTTGTGCAGGTTGTGAGGAGTGATCTGTCCTTGGGAAAACACATCATGCTGGGAAAGAGAGACGATCAGGAGAAGAGGAATATCCACAATATGGAAAGACATAACGACTATGATAATGGGTCCAATAAATCTGAAATCATTAGGACAGCACAGGGTAGGACAAATTCTATTCTGTTCTGTTTTTCCTAGTGGACTTGAAGGCACCTAACAGTAAAAACAATAGGTACTCCAGTATAGAGCAGAGCACTGGAGTACAATTGGTTGCAATACAAGTTTCTTGAACAAAGTGTTTAAAATTGAAAATTAATGTGAAAATTTTTATAATGTATTTTAATTACTGAGACCAGGAGAGGGAAAGAAGTAAATAACAAATGATACGAGGAAACTACAGAATAATATCATTGATTTCACATGCAAGCAAGATTTTACTGAAGATTATCCAAAAACGACTGGAACAGCACATCAGCAGAGAACTGCCAGAAGTCCATGCTGGATTTAGAAGAGGTCATGGAACTAGGGATATTATAGCTGATGTTAGATGGATCTTAGCTGAAAGCAGAGACTACCAGAAGAATGTCTGTGTTTCATTGATTATGCAAAGGCGTTTAACTGTGTAGATCATAACAAACTGTGGCTGAATCTGAGAATAATGGGAATCCCAGAACACTTGATTGAGCAAAACCTATACTTGGACCAAGAAGCAGTCATCTTAACAGAGCAAGGATACACTCTATGGTTCAAAACTGGGACGGGGATATGCCAGGATGTGTCCTATCTCCATACCTTTTCAACCGTTATGCAGAACAGATTATCCAAGAGAGGCTGGGCTCTATGAAGAGAGGTGTGGTGTCAGGATTGGTAAAGATTTATCAACATTCTGTGTTATGCAGATGACCCAAACCTGCTTCCTGAAACTGAGGAGGACTTGAAGCACGTGCTGCAGAGGGTCAAGAACTGCAGCCTTCAATATGGATTGAGGCTCAATATCAAGAAGACAAAGATTCTCATCACTGGGCCAATTGGCAGCATCAGGATGGATGGTGAAGAGATTGAGATTGTTAACAACTTTAGTCTGCTCCACAGTCAACACTCTTGACACCAACAGCCATGAAATTAAAAGATGTATTGTGCTGGGAAAGTCTGCTGTTAGGGACCTCTCCAAAGTACTAAAGAGCAATGGTATCACTCTGGAGACTAAGATGCATTTGATACAGGCCATGGTCTTTGCTATCACTTGTTATGCATTAGAGAGTTGGACAATGACTAGAGGATAGAAGGAGAATTTATGCCTTTGAGCTGTGGTGCTGGAGAAGAGTATTGAATGTATTATGGACTGCCAAGGAAACAAACAGATTCATCCTTGAGAGGGTTAAACCTGGCTACTCCTTGGAGGCAAGGATTCTGGGGCTTCATCTGACATACTTTGGACATGTTGCAAGGATGGACCAATCCTAGGAGAGAGACATCATGCTTGGGGTGTGGAAGGGAAGATCCTCTATGAGGTGGATTGATTCAGTGACTGGGGTAATCGGAATGGGTGTGTCGGAGGCCGGTCTTTTGTACATATGGTCATTATGAGTCACAAGTGACTCGACAGCACATAACAACAACATCTAATAAACACACAGCATGATCCTTACATAGTCCACATTGCGAGCATATTGATAGAAATATCTTACTCTGCCTAGCAGATTAATTGAAGAACCAGCTCTTTCATGTCACTAATTGCATGTCCTAGAGTTTCTGAAGACTTTCTTTTCATATATATGCAGGAGATATGTGGTTTGTGCACAGACGTGCATGTTTGTAGGTGAATATATTAATAGGACACAGCTGTAATTATTGCTACATACAGCTTATACTGTGCTGTACTGAATAGGCAGAGGCTAGACAGACATTAGTCATTAGATAAAATGTAAAGAATTTGTCCTAAGAAGTCAAGAATACACACGATATCAATAATACCACACACAAGCAAAATCCTGCTGAAAGTTAAAAAAAAAATGACTGGAACAGTACATACACAGAGAACTACCAGGGAAAAAAAACCTAGGTTTAGAAGAGGTTTTGGCATTAGAAACATTATCACTATAAATAATATCAGATGGATCTTGGCCAAAAGCAAAGAGTATCATAGGAATGTCTATCTGTGTTTCATTGACTATACAAAGGCATTTGACTGTGTGGAACACAAAAAATTGTGACTAACCTTGAGGAGAAGGGGAATCCCAGAACACTTCCTTGTGCTCTTGTGAAACCTATACTTAGAACAGAAAGCATTTGTCAGAACAGAGCAAGGAGACACTGCATGATTCAAAATCAGGAAAGGAATATATCAGGTATGTGTTCTGTCTCTATATCTTTTCCATCTGTTTGTGGAACAGTTCATTTGGGAGGTTGAGTTTTATGAGGAGGAATGTGGCATCAGGATTGGAGGAAGACTCATCAACAAGGTACGTTATGCAGATGATACAATCTTGCTTACAGAAACTGAGGAGGACCTGAAGTACTTGTTGCCAAAGGTCAAGGATTGTAGTCTTCAATACAGATCGAAACTCAACATCAAGAAGACAAAGATTCTTACCACTGGGTCAGTTAGCAGCACCATGAGAGATGGAGAAGAGATTGAGGCTGATAACAATTACAGTTTGCTTTGCTTCACAATCAACACTATTGGCACCAGCAGTCAGGAAATAAAAAAATGAATTGCACTGGGAAAATTACTATCAGGGACCTCTCCAAAGTACTGAGAAGCAATGATGTCAGTCTCGAGACTAAGATGTGCCTTGTATAGGCCATGCTCTTAGCAATTACTTACATCAGAGAGCTGGACAGTAACTAAGGATGACAGAAGAATTGATACCTCGGAGTTGCGGTGCTGGAGAAGAGTTCTAAACATACCAAAGGACAGTAAGAAAAACAAGTCCATCTTGACGGTGAAACCAAATTTCTCCTTGGAGGCTAGGATTTTGAAGCTCTGTCTCATACACTTTGGGCACATAGCCATGAGGAACTAGCTCTTGGAGAAGGACAACACGCTTGAATGTAAGAAAGGAAGATGTGTCAGAGTCAGTGAGACTAGCTCAGGACACAGCAGGCTTCAGAGCTGTTATACCTAGGGTAGCTATGAGTCACTGGTCACTTGACAGCACACAATAACAACAACATCAAACATGCCTTTGTATAAAACATTTATAAAAAAGATTATCCTAAAGAGTAAACTGTGTAAGTTCTAATGTTAAGTATGCTTGCTCTTTTAAGCAATTTTGATTTTAATTAAGAAATTAATGACTATTTGCTCTTTTTTTATTTTTTATTAATTTTAATAAACATTTACAGAGATTTTGGATTTCCATTCATTCATTGCTGCACATTTCTCCCTGCCCACCCCTCCACACCAGTTCACTCCCCTCTCCAAAAAGAAAAAGAAAAAAAAAGGGAAAAAAAAAAGAATTCCTTCACTGGTGCTTCCCATTCCATTTCAGTTTAAAAGATCAGGCAATGCTGGTGAAAGGATTGTGAATACCTATTGACAATAATTATCATGAGGAAAGTATTCAGAATCCAGGCTTGAAAACTTTTTGTATATTTATTTTTTATATCTAGAAAATACTTGAAAGCATAATATATATTTCTTCAGTTTATTTGCAAAACATATTAATAAACATTAAAACATGTTGGGTCCAGCTACCACTATGGAAAGTTATACGCACAATCTAACAAGATAAAAGGAAGAATAACAAACATATTAGTGTCATATGTGCTTTCTTTTTTTTTTTTGTTGTTGTTGTCTTTAAGTTGAGAGCAATTCTTAGCTATCCTACGTACAACCACTTTGAACACACAATCTCAAACATATTCAAGACCATTCTCACAATTACTGTGTCAACCCATTTAGTTGAGGGTCTTCTCCTTTGTGGAGTCACTCACAAGAAGCATTATCTCCCTATCTGAGGAATAACTTATCCTAGAAATAAGCTCCAAGTATGAGATAAGGCTTTAGCATCTTTGCCTTCAAGGAGCATTCTGACTGCACCTTCTCCCAAACATTTTTTTTTTCTTTTGGCAATCATAGGATCTTCAATATTCTTCTCCAATACCACAGTTTAATGTATCAATTCTTATTGTTATTCTTTGTCATTGTCATGTTGTTGTTGTTGTTAGGGGTTATTGAATTGACTATCATCTTGGCTCTATGAAAAACACATCAATAAATTTTCATGATCTCCACCATGTTCTAAGCCATTCTTACAGCTGTTATGTAAATATGTCTTGTTAAGGTTTTCTTCTTTTTCACTAACAACTTACTGTCCTCCATGATGCCATTCTCTAAGGATTAGTTTGTCCTTTGTCCTGACAACGTGTGCAAAATATGTGACATAAAGTTTTGTTTTTCTTCACTTCTTAGAACATTGTAGGGTACACCTCTTTAAAATCCATAGTACATTGAATGTTTTTTTCAAGAATAGAATTTAAAGGAATACTTTCTCATCATTATTTCTTATTCATTGCCCAATTTATGTATTTATACAACTAAATACTCTTTATTTTCAAGTTATAACAGACTCATTCCTCATTTTGATTGACTTCCAATCTAACTTCACCTGTAATACTATATCCATGTTCCTCTCCTGGGATGGTATAACAATGAAATAATTTTTCTCTTACTTTTCAAAGAGGAGAGCAAATGGGGCGGGGGCAGGGAAAAAGTACAAGAATGAATTAATGGAAATGCAAAGTCGCTGTAAACTTTCATTAAAATTAATAATAAGACGTATTAAAAATTTTAGAAAATTAAAAAAAAAATTCAGAAGACTGTCATTTAAGAAGCAGATGGTAAATCCTGCTTTCTAGTCTGCCTTAATCTGGAAACTTTACTAAAACCTGTCCACCATGGGTAACCCTTGTGGCATTTAACACACTAGTAAAATAACTTAAACATCATAACCACCCACAAGTTATCTCAGTAGAGCAAACTGATAAAAATAATCAACATATTTCTTCTGATTCTCAGTTTATGAGATATTCACTTTATCTCTAGCTTTCATTGTTTCACTCATCATTTATCTGCTATGAAAAAGTGATGTTCATGTTTCCGTTTGAGCCTCAGTTCTAATTTTCTTGGATTATATTCCAAGGAATGGAATAGCTAAGTCCTATGGAAGGAGTATTCATTCTTGCTGTACTTTCTCTGAAACTTATCTCTTTGCTCTTTTGTAATCCATACTCAGTGTTCTTCTCCAACAGCACAACTCAAAGACATCAATTATTCTTCTGTCATCTTCATTCATTATCAAGCTCTCAGATGCATACCAAATGATTGAAAATATCAACATGGCCAAAATAGCTGCAACTTAATCCTGAAACTGAGTTCATAACTCCTCAAATGTTTGAGAAATACCTGAATGAAGAGTAATCCAGTATAATATGTCTCCTGATCTTCTCACTGTAGGTATCAAGAGTTTTGATTGTAGATCCAAGTAAGATGAAGTTGTTGACAGTTATGATTTTTCTCTATCTATTATGATGTTACCTATTGGTTCCGTGGTAAAAAGTTTTTGTCTTCTTAATGTTGATGATTGGATACCAATTGACATGTTTCAACTAACTGACACAGCCCTGGATGTTCTCACCAGTTTATGCCAGGACATTTGGAGAACCGCTGCCTGCCTGATCAACTGACAGAAGAACCCATGTAAACTATTTGTTCCCATTCCCAAGAAAGGTGATCCAATAGAATGTGGAAATTATAAAAATTACTGTTAACATCACATACAAACAAAATACTACTAAAGATTATTCAAATGTGGCTAAACCATTACGTAGTCAAAGAACTGCCGGAAGTTCAAACTCTGTTTAGGAGACCATGCACCAGGCCTAACCTTATTGACGTCAGGTGGGTCCTTGCAAAAACAAATAGCAGAAGACTGTCTATGTGTACTTTATATGAGTATGTGACACCATTTAACTGTGGGAAAGATGACTAACATTAAGAAGAAAGGAAATATCAGAACTTTCCCATGCTTGTTGTTGTTGTTAGGAGTCATCTAGTTGAGTACAACTCATAGTGACCCTATTAAAAAAAAATCTGAACTCTACTATCCTGTGCCATCCTCACACTTCTTGACACACAAGAACCCATTGCAACAGTCACTTCATTAATCTACTTGGTTGAAGAACTTCTTCTCCTTTTCCAATCCTCTACCTTTCCTAGCATCTTCTCCTTCTCCAAGGAATAGCCCCTTCTAGCAACATGCCCAAAATATGTGAGGCAAAGCCTCCTCATACTTGCCTTTAAAGAGCATTCCAGCTATGCCCTCTCTGAGAAATGTTTTCTCTTTAGCCATCATGGTATGTTCAGTGCTCTTCTCCAACACCACTGCTCAAAAACAACAATTCATCTTCTGTCATCTTTACTCATTGTCCAACTCTCAGATACACAGTAAGTAATCAGAAAGACTATGGCCTGAATCAGACATACCTTAGTCCTCAATCTGACATCATTACACGTCAATAATTTGGAGAAGTCCCTAACTGCAGATTTTCCCAGTGCAATGTGTCTCCTTATCTCCTGCCTGCTGTTACAAAGAGTGTTATTGTGGATCCAGGCAAGATGAAACTATTGAGAATTTCAATCTCCTCTCCATCCATATCAGTCCAGGGGTAAGAATCTTTGTTTTCTTGACATTGAGATGCAATCCATACAGAAAGCTGCATTTCTTGATCTTCTGCAACAAGTGCTTCAAGTCCTCCTCATTTTCAACAAGCAAAGTTGTGTCATCTGCACTACACAGTTTATTGATGAGTCTCCCTCCAATCTTTAAGCTACTTTCCTCATCATAGAGTGCAGCTTCTTGAATCATTTTCTCACCATACAGTAAATAGGTATGGAAAGAGAATACAACCCTGACACACTCCCATCTCAATTTTAAACCATGTAGTGTTCCCCTGCTCTTTTCACACAACAGTTTTCTGCTCTAGGTATAGGTTTCACATGAGCACAATTAAGTACTTTGGGACTTCCATTCTTCTCAATGTCAGCCACAACTTCTAATGATCCACAGTCAAATGTTCATGATCAATAAAGCACAAATAGACATTCTTCTGGTATTTCTTACTTTCAGGATCCATCTATTATCAGTAATTATATTCTTGGTGCCAGAGTCTCTTCTAAATCTTGCTTGTACTTCTGGCAGTTCCCTATCTATGCACAATTCCAGGCATTTTTGAAAGATTTTTAATAGTATTTTTCTAGCATGTGATATTAGTGATATTGTTTGATAGTTTCCACATTCAGTTGGATTATCTTTCTTGAAAATGGAAACACAGATAGACCTCTTCCAATCCACTGGCCACATAGATGTTCTCCAAACTCCCTGGAATAGATTGCAGAGTGCATACAAGCATTTGTTTCATTTGTTAAATGAAACAAGTCAATTGATAACCTATTAATTCCTGGGCTTTATTTTTTTTTCCGGTGCTTTCAATGTAGCTTCCACTTCCTCCTTCATTACTTTTGACTCCTGTTCATATGGTACTTCCTGAAATTTTTCAGTGTCAAGCAGTTCCTTCTGGTACAGTGATTCTATGTATTCCCTCCATCTTATTTTTATGCTTTTTGGATCATTCAATATATTTTCCATAGCATCTTTCAATATATCAACATGAAGCTTAAATCTGCTTTTCAGTTCTCTCAGCTTGAGAAATGCAGAGGGAGTTCTTTCTTTTTCATTCTGCAAATCCAGCTGTCTGCACATTCCATTATAGCATTTTGCTTTGTCTTATAGAGATGCCCTTTGAAATTTTCTTTTCAGCTTTTTTACTTCAGCATGATTTCCTTTTGCTTTGACTTCTTGATGGTCCAGTGTAATATTTAGAGTACCTTAAGATATCCATTTTAATTTTTTGTTCTCTCTACTATGTTTTGTAATGGCCTTTTGTTTTCTTCATGGATAGTATCCTTGATATCATCCCACACTTTATCTGGTCTTTGAACATTGATGTCCAATGCCTCAAATCTATTCCTAAGAGGACCTTGAAATCCAGATACAATTGATTCAAGATTCTACCTTGGTTCCTGTGAACTTACTTTAATTTTCTTCAGCCTTAATTTGATCTTGCATATGATGGTCTTACTCACAGTCTGAGCATGACTGTGATTTTCATTGCTGGTATTGAGCTTCTCTAATGATTTGTCCCACAAATGTAGCCAATCCAATTTCTCTGTACTTCATCAGGTGAGATCTATATGTAAACTCATCATTTGTGTCTCTTAAGAAAAGGTATTTGCAATGAATAAATAATTGTAAATATAAAATTCAGTCCTTCTGTTTCCAGTCTCATTTCTACCACCAAGCCCATATTTTCCAACTATTATGTCTTCTTCTTTTGGCACAATGCCTTTGTATACTCTTTCCATATTCTTTTAAAAACATGTAATGAAAGTACAGAAGTACTCAGTAGGGATTAGAAAGTGCTGAAGTACCAAATTACCAAAGAGCAACAATGTCTGTCTGGAGGTTAAGGTGTTGCCTGATCCATGCCATAGACTTTGAAATTGCTTGTTATGTGTCAGAAGCTGGACAACGACTAGGAATGATAGAAGGATAATTGATGCCTTTGAGCTGTGGCACTGGAGAAGAGTATTGAATAAACCATGGATGGGTTAGGAGAACAAACAAGTTCATCCTAGAGATAGTGAAACCAAGCTACTTCTTGGAGGGAAAGATTCTGAAGCTTCGTCGGACATATTTTGGACATGTTACAAGGAGAGACCAGTCCTTGGAGAGGAATGTCATGCTTGGGCAGGTGGAAGGACAGTACAAGAGAGAAACAGTCTTGATGAGATGGATAAAATCAGTGACTAGGGTAATGGTGGTAGGTATGTTGGAGATAATACAATTGACATAGGATAGAGCAGAGTTTAGGACTGTTGTACATAGGCTTTTGATGAGTTACAGGCAGCTCAATGGCACATAATAACAACGTCATCCCTTCTTCACTATTTCACACTTTTACATTTCAGTCATCAATTATTATTAACACATTTTGATTGCATGTTCAATTCCAGATTGCAAGATTTCATAAAAATTCTCTATTTTTTCCTCTTTGGCTCCAGATGT
>NW_006399809.1:875808-884367 GCF_000299155.1 Elephantulus edwardii | reverse complement strand
AATATAAATGCAACACTATTCTTCTTCTGTTTTTTGTTCCCAGAATGGTATACCTTATGATTATCTGATTCAAAGTGGCCAAAGGTGGTCCATCTTAACTCACCAATGCCTTTTATGTCGATGTTCATGTGTTCCTTTTCATTTTTAACAATTTCTAGTTTTTCCACTTTCAAGCTATATACATTCCATGTTCCAATTATTAAAAGATGTTTGTTACTGTTTTTCCTCATTTCAACTTACTTCCAATCTGGGCTCTGCCACTACACTACTATAAATATCCTCTTTCCTCTAGTGTTCATAGAGTTTTCAAAGTCCTGTTGTTTAACAAGTGAATGCCAGTCCTGCTTCCTAAGCTATCTTAAACTGGGAGTTATACCAAACCCTGTTCACCATAGGTGACCCTTATGGCATTTGACACCCCAGTGGTACAGCTTTCAGTATCACTCCAACTCCAGGTAATCTTAGTACAGCAAACTGACAGACAGGTGCTGCACCACTTAGAACAATATTCTTCCCAAACACAATAGCAGTCGACTTTTAAATACAAAGGTCTTTCCACTAGGTCCTGATTGATTTAAATAAGAGACTTCCAGCCCACATTCGATTGTTAACTAAAGTCACTTGATTGTTAACAAAATAAAAACAAGCAATCAGTTTACACCCAACTTTCAATTAAATCAAAACATCATACCATCCAGATTCCAGCTGCTTCACACAGGAGGCTCCAAAACTTGAGACTCTTTGTCATGGTCCAACCAGCTGATTGTTAATTAAACCAAATGACCAATCAGCTTACACTTGATTGTTAACAAAATAATAATAATAATAATAATAATCCCAACCAAAAAGTTTGCACTCAACTTTCAATTAAAATAACCATAGCAGAAAAATGTCAATTTGTGCTTTATTGACTATAAAAAAGAATTTGACTGTGTGGATCATGACAAGTTATGGCTGACCTTGAGAAGAATGAGAATTGCAGAGCATTTAATTATGCACATGTATAATATACACCTCGACCAGGAGACTGTTGTGCAAAGGGAGGAGGGGAGCACTTCATGACACATTTAGGGATTTCTCCAGATTATTGAGGAGTGATGATGTCAGTTTGAGGACTAAGGTGCATCTGATTCAAGCCATGTTTTTTTCTGATTACTTGCTATTTATCTGAAAGCTAGATAATGAATAAGGGTAACAGGAAACTAATTGATGCCTTTGAGCTGTGGTGTTGGAGAAAAGCACTAAACATCCTACAGATGGCCAAGAGAACAAACAGATACGTCTTCTTGGAGAGGGTGATGCAGAAGTGCTCTTTGGTGGCAAGAATGATGAGGCTTCATCACACATACTTTGGGCATATTGCTAGGAGGGGCTATTCCTTGGAGAAAGATATGATGTTGCGAGAGGTGAAGGATTGGTGAAGAATAGGAAAACCCTCATCCAGATGGATTGACTTGGTGACTGCTGCAATAGACTCTTGTGTGGCAGAAAATGTAAGAATAGCACAGAATAAAACAGGGTTCAGATAGTTTGTTCATAGGATCACTATGATTTGTACTCTACTCAATGTCACCCAACAACAAAAACTACCCTTCAGAATTTAACTATTTTACACAATAGGGTCCTAAACTGGACACTCTTAATCAGGGCCCAACCAACTTCTAAATACAAAGGCCCATCACTAGGTCCTGATCCATCCTTACCATGATGTGTATCTTGTTTGGTTTGATTAATCTCAAAGCTTTTCTTTAAAATGAATATATTGACATTCCATTTTGCCTCTGAAAACTATTGTTGTTATTTTCCTGTTGCAATCCTGAGTTCTGCTTCCCTTGCTAGTCTTTTGGGTTCAGTCCAAAGCATCCAAGAAACTATTTATGTGAATATCTTTTTCATTAGGTTAGTGATAAGCATGTTTGTGTGTGTATGTACTTGAGACTGTTGTATTATTGGTCAGAACCAACTCATGGCTCACCCTCCTGTGTCCTCATTAAGGAAAGTAAATAAGATTACTCATCCTTCTCCCATGGAACATCAGGTGGATTTGAACTGTGTGCCTTTGTGTTGGCAGCACATCTCTTTACCATTAAACTACACACACACACACACACACACACACACACACACACATACACACACTCACATTTGTGATGCATATGTCTTTCAACTCATCCATCCATCCATCCATCCTCCTACTCTGGGTGATCTCTGCTCACTTAGAGGATATCATTATTCTATTGGTATAAACACTCTTCCTCAGAAATCAAACTAATTTTCTATATATTTTTCCATTAAAATAAAAAAAAAAAAACACCTGCTAGAGGATAAAGCAGTAGAAAACTAAAACAGGTGTTAGAGTTAGTGATCAAAGATGTAGTAGGAAATTCGACGTTGGATGTTGATGCTAGGTGCCATGAGTTATCTCTGACTCATAGTAATCTTCAATATATGTGCAATGATTTATTCATTACAAATGTCTTTTTTAAAAAAAACACAGTGACTTTACACCTAGACCTCACATGATGGACTGCATAGGAATAAGAATGACTACATCTGTGGAAGGAATCATTGGAGAAGCTCAATATCATCAGTTAAAACTAGGTCAGAGACAGATTGCAGAACAGAGCAATTTAATCTGAGGTTGATTAAAATAAAAATAAGTCTTCAATAACCAAAAAATTATCTTAATTCTACCACACTTACATATAAGAATCATCCCAAGAATGAGTCTGAAGGATTAAACACCAATTATGGAAGAGCAGATGAATTGTAGGATGATATCAAGGATATCATCCATAAAGAAAGCGAAAGGTCATTACAAAGACAGAAGGGAAGTGGGAAGCCAAAATGGATGTCAGAACAGACTCTGAAAATTGTACTAAAGCATCAAGAAGCCAAAACAAATGAAAACATTTCAAATTAAAAGAAGTGAATAGAAAATTCCAAAGGACAACTCAAGAAGACAAGGCACATTATTATATTAGAGTACGCAGAGAGCTGGAATTGGAGAATAAAAAGGAAAGAACTTCTACATTTCTCAAGCTGAGAGAACTTAAAAACAAATTTACTCCTACTCCAGTAGCAATACTGAAGGATGGCATTGGCAATATGCTGAATGATCCAAGAAGCATCAAAATAAGATAGAGAGGATGCAGAGTCACTGTACCAAAAAATAATTGTCTGATAGTAAAAAATTTCAAGCAAGTATCATATGAAAAGTAAGAGCCAATGGTAATGAAGGAAGAAGTTGAAGCTACACTGAAGGTATTGGTAAAAAATACTGTTGCAGGAATTGATAAGATACCAACTGACATATTTCAAATAACAGATGCAGCTCTTGATGTGCTCACCAGTTTATGCCAGGAAATTTGGAGGACAGCTGTTTGGCTGACTAACTAGATAGATAATAATTATTCCCATTTGCAAGGAAGGTGATCCAACATAATGTAAAAAATATTAAAAAATCATTAATATCACATGTAAGCAAAACAGTGCTTAAGATAATTCAAGAATGACTAGAACAGTACATAGATAGAGAGCTGCTGGAAGTTGAAGCTGGATTTAGAAGGGGCCAGGGCATCAAAGATATTGCTAAAGTCAGATGAATTCTGGCTGAAAGTCAGCAATACAAAAGAATGACTACTTGTGCTTTATTGACAACACAAAGATGTTTGACTGTGTTGATCAAAACAAATTATACCTAAGACTGAGAAGAATGAGAATCCCAGAGTACTGAGTTGTGCTCATGTGAAGCCTATACCTAGACCAATAGGCTGTTGTGCAAACAATACAAGAGAATATTACATGATTTAAGATTAAGAAAGGGGAGTGATAGAATTGCATCCTCTCTCCATACATATTCAACCTGTATGCTGAGCAAATTATTTGAGAAGTTGTACTCTATGAAATTAAATATGGCATCAGGATAAGAGGAAGACTCACTAATCTTATACAAATGACACACATTCTTGCTGAAAGTGAGGACTTGAGGTACTTGCTGAAGGAAATTAAGGACTAGAGCCTTCAATATGGATTGCATCTAAACATCGAGGAAACAAAAATTTTTAGCACTGTACCAATAGACAAGATCATGATAGATAGAAGATTGAAACTACCAAAGCCTCAGCTTACTTGAATCCACAAACAATACCCTTGGTATTAGCAGTCAGGAGTTCTGGAGACATATTGTACTGGGAAAGTCTGGTGGCAGGGACATCTCCAAATTCTTGAGGAATAATGATTTCAGCTTGAAGATTAAGGTGCTCTTGATTCAGATCATATCTTTTCACTCAATTGCTATGCATTTGAGAGCTAGACAATGAATTTGAGAACTGGTTAATGAATACGAATGACAGGAAAAAATTGATGTCTTTGAACTGTGGTGTTGGAGAAGAGTACTGAACAACCCGTGGACTGCAAAAAGGACAAGCAAATATGTCTTGGAGAAAGAGCAGCCAGAGTGCTACTTGGAAGCAAGAATGATAAAGCTTCATCTGACATACTTGCTTATTCTGCTAGGAAAGGCTATTCCTTGGAGAGGGACATCATTCATACGAGGAAAAGTGGAGAATCAGTGAAAGAGAGGAAAACTCTCAACCAGAGAGACTGACACAATGACTGCTGCAACAGGCTCTAGTATGCCAGAAGTTGTGACGATGGTACAGGATAGTATAAGTTTCAGATTTGTTGTTCATGGTGTAGTTATGTGTCATACTTGACTCCACATCATCTAATAACAAGAACAACACAGCGATTTTATGTATATATACACAACAGACTGAAACACTGAATAATCCTGTGTAATCCTCACTATTTCTGCTGTACTTAAGGCCATGGCTGCAGTCGTATCAATCCATATATTTAATGTCTTCCTCTCCTTTGCTGAGCCTGTATTTCTCAAGCATGATGTATTTTTCTAGGAACTGGCCACTTCTGACAACAAAGTATGTGTGAAAAGTCTCACCATACTTGATTCTTTTTTCCCCCATTTTTTATTAATTTTAATGAAAGTTTACAGAGACTTCGGGTTTCCTGTAATTTATTGTTACACTTTTCTCCATGCCCACCCCTTCCCTCCAGTTCAATCTTATCCTTGAAAAGCAAAAGAAAAACTATTTTATTGTTATGCAATCCCTCTCCCCAAGTCCACTCCCCTGTGCAATCTTCATTCTGGATTCCTGTCATGACAATATTACCCAATTATATATCCCTTTTAAATAGTTGTCTCCCTCATCTGTTTCAATGCAATATACATCATTCCTCCCCTCCGTTTCTGTCTTCCCTGAAACATGATGTCAGTACTGTTTTACAACAGTGGCTTTATGCAATATTTGTCCTTTTGTGACTGACATATTTAACTCAGCATAATGTCCCCTGAGGTCATCCATTTTGTATAATGTTTCATGAGTTGCTTGTTTTTCAATGCTGTATAATATTCCATTGTGTGAATATACCAAGCAACACACAGCTTAGTCTTTAAACATACATCCTCGCTCTTTAGCACTTTAAAGAAAGTTTTTACAATAGATTTGCTGAGAGCAATGTGTCTTAATTTTTTCTTTGAAGGGTGTTGATTGTGGAGCCAAGTAAAATGAAATTGTTGGCAAATGTATTCTTTTCTCTATTCATCAAGATGTTGTCAGTTTCTGGACTCAGCAGGTCATCCGAGTTCCTAAAACAAACCTCAATGACTAGCAGTTACTGTTCACCCATTCTTACCTATGGCCCTGGTATGAATGAATTAACTTGAGTTTTCATTACACTTTCAGCACTGCGTGCTTCCTTTGCTTCTACTAAGGTCATCCTAATTTTTGACTACTTATCATGATGAGACTCTGATAATCAAAAAAAGCCTGTCTGTATTCTCTGTAAGCTTAAAAAACCTGACTAATATATATTCAACTTATGACCATTGGGTTTTGATTTCTCATTGCAAGTCCTCTTCACACTTTTCTTTTGCTTCAAGTGGTGCTAAACAGGGAAATCAGATTCTCTTCTTTCTACATTCTATGTCTTTAAAAATCCTCATTAAGTGTTTTCCCCCACTAAAAAACAGCAATTCACCATACTCATAAATCCTTTCCATATAGGTCTCCTCCCGTGGTTCATTTTAAACTCATGATGTAAGTAGCTGAAGGGACTCCCATAGTAATGAAACTTAGAATGTGTTCATTCCATTTTGATGGCTTTGTATTGTGTTATTGGTAAAAAATAATGGACTAATAAAAGAACAAACAAATTTAGCTTAGAGAAAGTGCAACCAGAATGTTTCTTAGAAGCAAAGATGGTGAAACTTCATCTCATACACTTTAAGTATGCTATCAGGAGAGGCTATTCCTTAGGAAAAAAAGACACCATACTTGGAAAAGTAAAGTGTCAGCAACAAAGAGGAAGATCTCCGAAAAGGTGAATTGACACAGTGACTGTACCACTGATCATGGACATGGCAGAGATCATGACAATGGTGCAGAATAGGGCAAGGTTCATACCTGTTGTTCATGAGGTAATTATGAGTTATTTTCAGCTCATTAGCAACAGTGGCTGGAGTTGTCTGGTCGCTTTCTTCACAATCAGTTAATTTCCACTGATTCCAAGCGCACACACACAGGTACACATTTTGTCCTAATTTTAGGACAAAAAAGAATTATGATATCTACTCTGAATCTGTATGAACTCAGAGAAACGATGAAAGTTATACAAGTGTTCAGATCTTTCATTCATAGGTCACTATGAGTCATCTATGACTTGGTGACACTTAACAAACAATAGCCCAGGTTCCACTCTTTCAGAAATGACATCATGCTGAAAGAAGTGGAAGTCAGAGAGGAAAAGAAGATCCTTAACAAGATGGATTGATACAGTGACTGTAATAATATCTCGGATTGTCGGGATGGCATAGGATAGGATAAAGGTTAGATTTGTTGTTTATAGAATTGCTGTGAGTCATAGAGAGAGTTCTGTTGGCTTAGTGGATAGAAAGTTATGTTACCAAGCCAAAGGTGGGAGACTTTAATCTGTGGCACTGAAGCCTGGTTTTACATTGTTTTTGGTCAAACATTCTTCTAAGTGGTACAGCACAGAGGTAGCTCATGGTTGTTGTGATGCTAAACACTGTTACACTGATGTGTCAAAAGTGACAGTGGTTACCCATTCTGCACCATATTTGATGGAACTCCCAGATTAAAACAGGCTTAGAATTAAGAGTGGCATCCACTTCTGAAATAGCTTGCCTTTGGAAACTTTATGAACTTAGAGAAACGATGAAAGTTATACGAGTGTTCAGGTTTTTCGTACATAGAGTTCCTCTGAGTCATCTATGACTCAATGACATTTAAGAACAACTTGGAAACTGTAGCAAGATTGAGTTTCTTTCCCAGTTCTGTTACTTCTGTTACTGTTACATGGAAAATTAATTGACCTTTTTCTCCATTTCCTTATCTAAAAAATGAAGAACATAATTCTTACTACAGAGCTGTTATAAGGATTAGTTGAGTTAATATATGTTAAATGTGTATTTATAATAGTGCCTGGCATATAATGGACAATGAATTGTAACCATTATTATTACTAATTCACTTTTTCATATTATTTTCACTCTGCTAATCTCTGCAACTCTTCCCCTTTTTTATCCCTCAACCTCTAACCTTAATGTCAATAATCAACTCTACAGATCAAATTCCTATTGAGTTAATAATTTCCATCTGTGTTGGACAGACCTTTGGCATCAGTCCATCTCATGGGGCAGCTTCTCAGTTCATAGATAACAAATATTTTTGCCCAAAAAGTACTGTTAATAATAGCTAAAACTTATAATGAATTCTAGTAAGAGTAGTAGGGTCAGATGGGACCAGCTGGATGGCATCAGTTTTTGTGCAGTGAATCTGTATTGTGTTAGACTTGAAAATTGAAGGAAAGGTTATTTTAAAAACAGTGTGTGTCAACCATGGCATGTTTATTATGAAACACCAGGTTTAGGAGTTGCATAAACTATGATCTATGTCCTGGCAAAAAGCTCATGTCATGGAAGTGGAAATGAGAGCCTGTTGATGGAGAACAAACTCACTGTGAACTTATCTGTTAAGAGGACCCTGTCGATGACCAACAGACACATGAAAAAATGCACCAAATCATTGTAAATCAGAGAGATGAAAATCAAAACCACAGTGAGATATCATGTCACCCAGTAGCAGTGGCAAAGTTTAACAAGACAGCAAGTAATAAATGTTAGAGAGGATATCATGAGATGTTGTTGTTGTTGTTATGTGCCGTCGTGCGACTCATAGCGACCCTATGTACAACAGGCCTAAACTCCGCTCTGTCCTGTGCCAATCGCACTGTCTCCAACACTCCCATCCCAGTTATCCCAATCACTGAATCAATCCACCTCACAGTGGGCCTTCCGCTCCTGCGCTGTCCCTCCACCCTCCCAAGCATGATGTCCCGCTCCAAGGACTGGTCTCGCCTCACAACATGTCCAAAGTATGTTAGACGGAGCCTCAGAATCCTTGCCTCCAAGGAGCTACCCGGTTTAACCCTTTCCAGGACGAATCTGTTTGTTTT
>NW_006399809.1:874557-875708 GCF_000299155.1 Elephantulus edwardii | reverse complement strand
TCTCCTGATTTCCTGGCTGCTGTTACCAAGAGCGGTGACTGTGGAGCCAAGTAAATTAAAACTGTTAACTATCTCAATCTCCTCACCATCCATGCTGAAGCTGCCAATGGGCCCAGTGGTTAGAATCAGTTACTGGGGCCTTATTTTTTGCCAGTTCTTTCAGAGCAGCTTGAATTTCTTCCTTCATCACCACAAATTCTTGTCTGTACATTGTTTCATGAAGTTCTTCTGTGTCCACCAATTCCTTGTGGTACAATGATTCTGTTAACTCTTTCCATCTTCTTTTAATGCTTCTTGGATCATTTCATTTTCTGCCCAACACATCTTTAAGTATTATAACTCGAGGTTTGAATTTGTTCTTCAGTTACTTCAGCTTAAAAAATGCTGAGTGAATTTGGCCTTTTTGATTTTCTGGAGCCAGCTCCCTGCACATTTCATTGCAATACTTTGTCTTCCCATGCTGCCCCCTGGAATCTTCTGTTCACTCCTTAATATCTTGATTTCTTCCCTTTGCTTTGGCTTCTTGGCGTTCCAGAACAATATTTAGAGTTTCTTCTGACATCTATCTTGGTCTTTTCTCCCTCTTCTGTCTTTGTAATGACCTTTTGCATTCTTCCTGGCTAATATTCTTGATATCCTTCCACAGCTCATCAGGTCTTAACTCATTAATGTCCAAGGCCTCAAACCTGTTCCTGAGATGGTTTTGAAATTTAGATGGCATAGACTCAAGGTCAAATTTTGGTTTCTGTAGACTTGATTTAGTTTTTCTCAGTTTCAGCTTGAACTTGTATATGAGTAGTCGTTGATCTGTTCCATAATCAGCACCTGACCTAGATTTCACAGTTGATATTGAGCTTTTCCAGGGATTCTTCCCACAGATGTAATCAGTCTGATTCCTATGCATACCATTAGGTGAAATCCATTTGTATAGCCTGCCTTTATGTTTTTATAAAATGCATTTGCAATCTATCAGTCGTTGATTTTGCAAAATTCTATCATTCTATCTCTGGCCATTTCTGTCACCAAGTCCATGTTTTCCAACTATTAATCCTTCTTCTCTATTCCCAACGTTTGCATTCCAGTCACCTATTAATATTATTATTATTATTATTATTATTATTCCATCTTGATTGTATGTTTGATCAATCTCT
>NW_006399809.1:863652-874457 GCF_000299155.1 Elephantulus edwardii | reverse complement strand
ATTATGGTTGCCTTGGATTTGGTTTAATTTTCCTCAGCTTTAGCTTGAATTTGCATATGAGTAGTTGGTGGTCTGTTCCACAATCAGCTCCTGGCCTAGGCACTCTTATTCATTGTTGGTGGGATTGTAAGATGGTACACAAATTCTGGAAGGTAGTTTGATGTATCCTTATAAAAGTGAACATAGAAATTCTGTATGACCCAGCTATTTCATTGCTTGGAGTATATCCTGAGAAAAGGAGAGCTGAGGCATAAACGGAATTTGTACACTAATGTTCATATCAGTGTTATTCATCATTGCAAGAAAATGGAAACAGCCCAAATGTCCAACCGCAATTAAACGAATTTAGAAATTATGGTGTATTCACACAATGAAATACAATACAGCATGGAGGAACAAAGATTTTTGTAAATTACTACCTAACTTGGGAGAGACTTGAGAGCATTATGCTAAGTGAACTAACTCGGTCCCATAGGAACACATACTTCATAAGATCATTATTGTGGAACATATATGAGGATTCAAGGGGAGAAGGGGGAGCAGAGAGTTAAGGATAGGTGGGGTGGGGTGCATAATTGGGGGTAGTTAATCACAGGGTTACAAAATTTGATGGGTAGAGGGATGGTTGAGTAAAGGAAATGGGAATGATCCGGTGTGAAAAACGATGTATATAAATTTTGTAAGGACACTAGTATAAATACAAATTATACTTTTTAAAAAAAGTTGACCATCATGGAAGAACTTATTTTGTTGCCTGGTGATTGAATAAAGATCCATATTACATCATCCATCGCTTTCAATGCTACCAAGCCACAGGTGGATGACTCTAATCTGCGGCCCTAAGACCTGTCTTTAATTGGTTTTGGTGAAACATTCTTCTAGGTCACATAGCCCTGGTGTGTCTGTGTCCACTTGCCATACAGAGGCAACTTGTGGTCGCTGTGAAGTTGAACACTGTGACACTGATGTGTCAACTGTGATAATGGTTACCCATGGCCGACAGTGTTTGGTGGCGATCCCTGGCTAAAACAACTTGGACGCAGGAGTGGCATCCACTTCCATAAATAGCTTGCCTCGGGAAACCCTACAAACATGAAGAAAGGATGAAAGTCACTCAACTGTTGAGGACTTTCGTTCATAGGGTCGCTTTTAGTCGCCTACGACTTGACAGCCCTAAACCCACCACCACCATTATGTCATATTGTAATTATTTATTTGTATGTCAAGATAAAATTTGTTTCTTAAATGCAGGAACTATATTTCATTAACTTTTATATCCATCGTACTCAGACCAAAGTTGAGCCTGTTTAGGCTTATGATACCTGGGTGCTCACAAATGACCAAATCTAGACACATTCATCAGGTCTCTGGAGACATTCATCTATTTATTCTTTCATAGATGTATTCTTTCATTCAGTGGTATTTCTGCATTTATTCCAAATCCATTTTAATCTCCCAAGCAGAAGACCCAAGTTTAACTCCTGACCAATGTACTTCATACACAATCAACACTTGTCTCTGTAAGCAGAAACTTTCATATTAGTATGATGCTGAATAAGGTTTATTAGAGTTTCCAGAATAAAATGATCTGTGGAGAAAAGATTGTCTGTCAAAATACTTTCAAATATCAGCCAATGAAAACCCTCTTAATTACAGTAGTCTGATACACAACCAATGTAAAAATGCTCTAATACAGAGCAATGTTCTTGTTCATGATATTGCTGTGAATTGGAGAAAAAATGACAGCAGCTGATTACAATAAAAACATTCTTGGATTAAGATGATATCTCATTGTTGTTTTGATTTGCATCTCTCTAAGTGTTTTGAACATTTCTTCATGTGTTTGTTGGCTATCTGAATGTTTTCTTTGCTGAACTGTCTATAGGTTGTGCCCATTTTGTGATTGCTTACCTTTTTCTTCTTGAAGTGCTGAAGTTTCTATAAATTTTAGGTCTGTGAACCTTTCAGATATGTCATTGTCAAATATTTTTTCACAGTCTGTATGTTTTCTTTTTACCCTGTTAGGGAAGTTATTACCCTAGCAGCAACAACAAAGTTCAACAGGGCAGCAAACAGCAAATGCTGGCAAGCGTGTAGAAAGATTGGAACTCTTATTCATTGCTGATAGAAATGTAAAATGATACAGCACTATAGAAAGCAATTTGGGGCTTTCTCATAAAGTTGAAAATAAAAATACCATTTGACCCAGCTATCCCACTTCTGGAAATATGCCCTAAAATAACCACAGCTGCAACTCAAAGGGATGTATTTACACTCATGTTTATCATAGTTTTAGTCACAATAAAGAGAATGGAAGCAGCCCAAAGGCTCATCAACAAATTAATGAATAGAAAGACTGTGATACATTCAAACTATAGAATAATAAACCGCATTGAAAAGCAATGGTCTTGTAAAACACAACACAACATGATTTAGCCTGGATGACATTGTTCTGAGTGAAAGATCTCAGTCACAAAAGGACATATATTGCATAACACTACTGTTATACAAATAGGACTAACATGGGTGGTTGTAACAGGAAAAGAGTGGATAGATAATGAACAGTGCACTGAAAAGATGAGGGGAAGTACTGTCTGAACGGAATGTATGACTGAGCATTATATGTGTGACAATTGACAATCTGGAACAAGAGGGGCTGGAGTCTAAAAAAAGTGGCCTGGAGAGTGGGTAGAGAGGAGGAGGGAGGAAAAGGTGCAACAATAAATGAATGAACCTAACATTTCTGTGAACTTTCATTAAAATAACAATTTTTAAAAGTTTAAAATTATTTTTTTAAAAAAGCAAAACATTCTTGAGTGTATAGCAGATACATGGACTTTGTTCTTAAGGAGAATGTTTGTCTGTAAATCTAGTGTAAAAGACAAAAACAACAACAAAAAAACATCAAAACCCAACAAAGTAGCCCTCCTATCTACTATCCGTAAGCACAATATCCAGTCCTCATGGATGACAGATTTGATTGTAAATTTACAAAGCTAAGACCTCAAAGTTTTAAAAAAAAAAGCAGCTTAAACCCTACAAACAATATCCGCTACAATTGAGAAGCTGTTGGAGAAGAGAGCTGGGTGGGTGTGGTGGGTGGGCAGTGACAGAGGAATTAATGTTTCATTAGAATTTCAGCTTGGTAATAACCTCACTCAAAACTCAGTGGGAGTTCAATCGGTATTAAATTCTGATTGGCTAACGCCAAGGTTTAGCTCTACCTTTTAATTAGAGAAGAATTTTCCTAATAAGTTAGAATAATTGACACTTTACCTCCTGTTTGTCCACTGTCACAACTGTAATAAGAGCAAAGAACTATTAACAAAGACTGATAAAAAATTGACATGACCTTTACCAAGCCTTTGAGACAAATATTTACACCACATTTTCTTTTCTTTTACTCTCATTATTCTGGAAGGGTTTATAGTTTTTTCCTGACATATGCCAAAGCAGGTTTTTACATTTTGCAAGTATGCAAATAGCAAATGGAATAAGAAATTCATGCAGATACTTTCCCAGATTTTCAAATGCAGAACATCATGTTATGCTGATTCCACAAGTTATAATTGCACTTAAAAGTCTTGCCTTAGTGTGGCATTTGGGGTCTTTAGGGACTGCACATTATTTCATGTCTGACTTTTACAGCTTTGTAATCAGCCCTATTCATAAGAATGTGCTTATAGAAAACACATTTATTCTTCAGAAAGAGACAGTGATTAATGAGACTTCAAGGGGGCCTTTTTGGGCCCTGGAAAACCCAGCAAAGAAAAGGTACTCTGGCAGTACACGATAATTTCTGCCACAGTCTCAAATTCCCTCTCTTGCTTTATAATAACTCTTCCCTGCAGGTAATTGATGGAAGACAATGTCCCTCTAGGTCAGTACCTATTGTTCCTACCTCCTTCTCTCCCTGGAATCTCCTAGTAATCTATCCAGAATGGCAAACTCTCAGGAATGCCCTCTTTAGGAGTCTTACAAACGTGTAAGCTTGTATCATTTCTTTCTTCTTAGGAATGAAAGAAATATTTTTATAAAACTGGAAATATTTCCTTTCACATAAAAGCAATCTAACAGTCCCCAAGGTTGAACCAGAGAGATTCATCCCTCATCCTCTTGAGACCAAAATGGTTAAAGGCATAGTGTGTATCCTTCAAAGAGTCTCAACATCTTTGCTGGAAGGACTCTTTTTCAAGAAGGTCGGCACACTATAACGTCCACAGTAGCTTCACCTCCTATTTCATTCAAGTTAACCTAGCATGTGTGTCTACTTCATGTGGGATATTGTGTTCTCTACACCCTCAAATGTAAATTCTGTTCCTTTCATGAAAATAAACCCAACTAGTCACAGACAATTTGACAGCACATAACAATAACAACAGTAAACACTTCAGTGATAAATTTCTTTCATGAAGTGTTTTCTTTAAAACATGTTAGAAATATATTATTATAATTTTTTGCAAATAGTCTTTAATCTGGGTAACATAATTTTTAAATTGGCAATCATAAATATTAACTTACGGATATTTCTTTCTTTACTCTTCAAGTCGGCATGACCTATCGTACTGTTATTTTTGAGGAAGAAAGGCTTTGCTGAAGTACTGGAGAAAACAATTGAGTTCTAAATTCTTGGACTCTGGTCCAATAGCTATGTGAGTTCTTTTTAAACCTTTCACCCAGAGTATTAGTAGCGCAAGAAGCTAACCTGAGTGGATGAAGAGGTGAATTACCCTTATTCTCCATATCAACCTGTTGTGCAATTTTTAGGAAGCCACTTAACTTCTCAATTTCCTTAACCTCAAAAGAAAATAATTTCATTTTCAAAACTAGAAGAGATCCCAGGGGGGAAATCCATTTCAGTTCCAGCTACTTCATTTAAAAGATGAAGAAAACTATTATCTGCCTTATCTAACTCCCAAGCTGGCTAAGAATGTCAAGTGAAATTTCAGCATGTTTTAAAAGTTTGAAGTTGTACAAACTGTTATGCAAATGAAGGAAATAATAATTACTACTGCTCACAATTTAAATTAGAAAATGCTTCGATGTTCAGCCGAATACGTATCATTGAATAATATTATTATATTAGAATTAATAAATGCTAATAAATCATGCAAATAATAAATCAAGTGGAAACTTTCATGTCCCCCAAATTTCCAAAATTTTGGTAAAGAAATAACTTTCTGTCTCTTTTCACTGAAAATCTGTTATATGCCTTCAGCCAAAACTAAAGTCTTTCAACAGAATTCAAATTTGTCCAGAGAATTATTTCAAAGTTTCAAACCACTAAGTCATATAATCATGATTATGTGGCTAATTGAAAAACAATCACATATAACTATATTAATCACAAATTTGACTTTGCAAGGCATCTGAATCTTTCCTGTCACCTCTGAAAGCAATATCTTCATTTCAGTACAACTTCAGGCTTTAAGTTAAGTCTTGAATTAGTTTCTTCCAAAAGTTTCAGTGAAAGCTTACAGGTCGAGTGGTGTGATATGATAGATAATTTTTATATGGCCTTTCTCACCATACCTCCATAACTCCCAACAAATGATAAGATAGAAGTATGCATACGAGATCCTTGAATCCCACCAAGGGGATTGAATAGTTTTCTAAAAACACAAGTACTATGTATGGTAACTTTGTAAGGGTGGAGTCATGCAAAACTAATGAGAGGATTGGTCACTTTTTCCTTCCCATTAGGCTTAAAATGAGGTATCTTGGAGACAGACTGACAAGAGCTGAACTAAGTTTTGGGACCCTGACTACTTGTCCTGAGGACCTCCTAAACCCCAAAGACACAGAGTTCTGTAACACAAGAAATGGCAAGAAGCAGCAGTGGAGAAACAGCAGCAACAAAAGTAGAAGAGCCAGTACATTGGCAGAAGATGGTAGGAAAAGTGGTATAACTCCAGATATAACTCCATGGTATAATTGTCCATGGAATAGGCTTGCTTATACTGAAAGTTACTGATAGAATGAGATGCCTCTTGGTACTTACTCATTGGTTGGGGTGAAACTAGCTTTATGACACTTTCTGAAGCAGAGTAGAGTCTAGCTAAGAGGCCAGAGAAAGCTGCCTATGGGTACATCTGAGAAGAGGTTGTCTTGGCTGAAGAACTTTATTTTGATTCATTCCAAATCCTGCATTATAATCTGACACTCAATGATTATTAATATTGTCTGATTTGTGTGGTCATTGAAATGAATGATTAAGCCTATAAAAAATTAGAGAGAATCATGGAAAGGATGACTGTTGCAGTTTGGTGGGAAAAGGCTAGAGAGAAAAGAAATGTATAACTTCTGTTCATATAAGTCAAATTTAAGTGGATGCTGATGGTGATTCTCTCTCCCTGGTCAAGTGAGAGGAGGTCAGGCATATCTGCTCCAATTGTTTGGTGGTTTTGTCTTGTTTATTTGTTTGTTTGTTTTGTGTATCTCTCATGTACATTTTTTGAGATCCCTTCTTCTACCCACCAAACTCTTAGACCCTGTGATCTCCCTCTTCTCATCCTCAGACCCCCTTCTGCCTCCTCATCCCTTTTTGCATATCCATAAACATCTCACTGGTTATCCTTTTGTTTTTAGAGTAATAGTCTTATACACTATTTGTACTTATACACCTGAGTTAGTTCACTCAACAAAATATAGTTATATAGTATTTTTAAAATCTTTACTCCTGAGTTCTGCATAGCATTCCATTGTATGAATGTACCATAATTTCTCAATGCAGTTGTATGTTGCTGGATATTTCAGCTGTTCCAATGTACTTCATAAACTGGAAGGCAGTTTAGTATTTCTTCAAAAAGATGAACATAGAGATTCTATATGACCCAGGGGAAACTGAGATGCAAATACAGGTTTGTACACTGATGCCACACCATTTTTACAGATGGTATATTTGAAAGTTTTATCCCAAGAAACAATAGTGAAGACCGGGGCAGTACAATGGGAAGAAGGAAAAGTCCATTCAGGGATGTATCATCAAGTTGGCCAACTCTAGAGACTGGTACTCAGTCCCAGAGAACATTCTCAGAAGTCTTATGAAATGTATGTCAAAGGACAAAAGGGCAAGTGTTTGGATCTCTGTATCTCAGTAGGGTGTGTTCAGAATGAGGTATTGCAGGAGTCTCTCATTATAGTTTCAATGAAGCTCTGGGACATGACACAAGAAGGAGTTATTTCAGGTCAAGAAATTAGATGGAAACAAAAAATGTGTGGAAGAGGGCTGGAGAAACATTTTCAAAAGAAGAGAAAAGTTGTTCACAGATGAGAATAAAGCTGAGTCAGCTAAGTTAAGTTTTTGTTTGTTTGTTTGTTTGTTTTTTGTTTTTGTTTTTGTTTTTTACAGAGAAGCTACTAAGGAGCAGGAGGAGAAAAGAAAGCAAAGGTTACAAGGGCAAGATCATGAACTGTTTAATATGCAAGAAGCTTAGGGTTTATTCCAGGAGGAGCCACTGGAAGCCATTAGAGGGCTTCAGTAGGAACCACTTCCTCTCACCCTTGGCATATGAGCATGCCAAACGGTGATTCAAACGAATCACCTGAACGAGTCCATGGGCTTTAAATGCAACTGAAGAGCTAATGGTGTTGAATCTGTATATCTAACCTGCTTTTACTCAGATTTGTAGATTCATGTTTCCACTGGAATGTCTGAAAGACATTTCAGACTTATATTGGTAAGAATAGAGCACTTGAATTTCCCCCTTCAACTTTGCATCTAAGTTTTCTTCAGTTCAAGAAATGACAACACCATCTATATAAGTTTCTTCCAGAAATGCAGACTCTGTCCAAGATTCTTCCCCTCTCACATCACCTACATCCAGTTGTAAGCTTATCCTGACAATTTTGCAAGCTTTTTTGTCCTATCCTCAATAATTATCATGGACATTTCAACCCCCTTCTCTCTTCTCTACTTCCTTTTTTGATGACAAGATGGCTTCTCAACAGCACAAAGGCCATATAAACAATTGTTTTAATATCTTTGAGTCTGTAATTCAGAAGCCATATGATGAGTTTTGCATGTTTCCATGGGGTCTTACATTTATTCACAACCCTATAGATATGGTCAATGGGATAAGCACTGTCCAATCCTATGTAATGAACCCAACTTTGCAGCCAAATGTGGAGACAGACTTATTCAAAACAGAAAATTATTTTGAGTGGAAGGCCCTGTAATAAGTAGAGAACTATGGGAAGGGAATTGGGAGCAGAGTTCCTTAAGGAAATGCAAGGCGTTATTAAAAGAAGAATAAGGATATAGGATAAGCAAACAACTGATTTCCTGGAGTGTCAAACAAGGAAAAAAAAAACACACAGCAAAATGACAAACATAAAAGTTTCTTTTTCAAATTTATTTGAATGTCATTGAAAGATTAAATGCAAATCAAAATTATTTTACATTCCCTAGGTACCCAATCACAAACATTATGCATTAGTGCCTGGCAGAGTATTGCTTGAGGCTGTGATTTATACCTTGCGCAAAATTCAAGCTTCAAGGAAAGTGATTAAGTACTTGAACTAATACTGGTACCATTGATACACTGGAGTAAATATTTTGTTTTCTATTTAGTAAATGAATATGTTGTTGTTGTTGTTGTTAATCGCCATCAAGTCTAGCACTGCTCATAGCAACCCTATGAACAAAAGTCCTGAAGCCTCTATAATTATCGTCGTTTCTCAAAGTTCATAGAGTTTCCAGAGGCATATTGTTTAGGAAATGGTTGCAGTTCCTGCTTCCAATCCTGTTTTAAACTGATAGTTCCTCCAAAGACTGTCCATCGGTAACCATTATGGTATTTGACATGCCATTGTCACAAGGTTCAGCATCACAGTACTCTCCAGTTACCTCAATACAGCATATTGACAGAAGAGCTTATAAAACAAACAAGCCAAAGCCCTCAAACTCATTTCCCTTGAGTCAGATCTGACTCATAATTGACCCTCTCTTGGGTTTTCAGAGGTTGTAAATGTCATGAGATGAGATTGACTAGCTTTCTTCTGCAGAGCAGATGACAGATCTGAACTTCCAGAAAGTCCTCACCTTTGGCTTGACAGCATAATTCTCCACAGACTGTATAACCAGAGCTCAAAATCCAATGACTTAAAACTCTAATCCAAACAGAAATAGTATACACACATACATATATTTTGTGTGCATGTGTGTAAACATTGCTATTGTTGTAAGCCATCAATCAAAATGACTTATAGTTAACCCTCCAGAAGGTTTTTAGGAGCAGTAATCACACAGCAGGAAATTGCTCATCTATCTCCCACTGAGCAACTGATGGATTCAAACCATATGCCTTTGGGATTGGAGTGCAGTTTCTTACCACTATTGACAATCTAAAGACAGGCAGTTTGGACCCATCAGCTAATCCACAAGAGAAAGAAAGATCAGATAATTTTTCTGCAAAATTTATAGTTTCTGAAAACCTGGATCGGGTATGAGTCACTCATAACTCTAGAGCATGAATTGAGTTGACATGTGTGTGTATGCAAAAAACTTTTTCTTTAAAACCTTTGAAAATCCTAAAAAGAAAAAGAAAAATCCTAAATAAAAATAAAAATCCTCATAAAAATTGCAAGAGTTATAAGGTATATATAATACATGATGAACATACACTATATATATGGAATATAGTGATTGTATAGGATATGTTGTTTTTATATGCCATCGTCACCTGCAACTCATAGCGACCCTATGTACAACAGCCCTAAACTCTGTCTGCTCTATCCCTTGCCAATTTTATTGTCTCCGACATACCTATCTCCATTATCCCAGTGACTGAATCAATCCATCTCATTGAGAGTCTTCCTCTCCTGTGTTTTCCACCCTCCCAAGCATGATGATCCTCTCGAAGGACTGGTCCCCCCTTGCAAAATCTCCAAAGTATGTCAGATGAAGCCTCAGAATCCTTTCCTCCGAGGAGTAGCCTGACTTGACCCTCTCCAGGACGAACTTGTTTATTCTTTAGCAGTCCATGATATATTCAATACTCTTCTCCAGGAACACAGCTTGAAGATGTCAACTCTCCTTCTATCACCCCTAGTCACTGTCCAGCTCTCTGATGCATAGCAAATAATTGCAAAGACCATGGCCTATATCAGGCACATCTTAGTCTCCAGACTGACATAGTTGCTTTTCAGTAATTTGGAGAAGTCTCAGATAGCAGACTTTCCCAATGCAATTTGTCTTTTAATTTCCTGGCTGCTGGTACCAAGAAAGTTGCTTGTGGAGCTAAGCAAACTGAAGCTGTCAACAATCTCAATCTCTCCACATCCATCATGATGCTGCCAATTGGCCCAGTGATAAGAATCTTCCTTTTCTTGATGTTGAGCTTCAATTCATATTGAAGGCTGCAGTCCTTGACCTTCTGCAGCAAGTGCTTCAGGTCCTCCTCAGTTTCAGCAAGCAGGATTGTGTCATCTACATAAAGCAGATGTTGATGAGTCTACCTCCAATTCTGATGCCACACTTCTTATAGAGCCCGACCCCCTGGATAATCTGTTCCACATACAAATTGAAAAGATATGTAGATTAGGACACATCCTTGATGTACACCCTTCCCAATTTTGAACCATACAGTGTTTTCTTGCTCTGTTCTTTTTTTTTAATTAAATTTTATTAGTTTTAATGAACATTTACAGAGATTTTGGGTTTTCATTCATTCATTGTTGCACTGTTTTCTCCACCCTCATTCCCAGTTCGTTTTTCTTCCCCACCCCCAAGTCTGTTTTAATTGTCCAATTGCCACAGTGCTCGTCAAAGTCAGTTCTGATTAATCTCCTTTGTCAGTGTGTCC
>NW_006399809.1:838766-857369 GCF_000299155.1 Elephantulus edwardii | reverse complement strand
GGGACAGCGCAGGAGGGGAAGACCCTCTATGAGATGGATTGATTCGGTGCCTGGGGTAATTGGGATGGGTGTGTCAGAGGTGGTGCGGTTGGCGCAGGATAGAGCAGGGTTTAGGGCTGTTGTGCATAGTGTCGCTATGAGTTGCAAAGGACTCAAGGGCACATAACAACAACAACAACAACATCCTTGAAAAGGTACATGGTGCTTGAAAGGTGGAGGATCAGTAAAAATGAGGAAGATCCTAAGTAGGGTAGATTGATACAGTGACCACAACAATGGACTCAAATATGTCAGACATAATGAGGATTGCACAGAGTAGGATAGGATTCAGATCTGTTGTGCATAGGATGGCTAAGAGTTCAACCCTATTGGGCATTTCATAACAACATGGACAATATATGTAAAATTCCTTGGTTTTTGTTTGTTTTTTTAAAATTTTGGGTTAAAGATCACTGTAAAGCTGGAATCCTTTAGTTATTGTAAGAATTCAATTGTCAGTAGACCATTCATATTTTCTTCTATATGCAGGTGTAGTCACGTGTACTTTCCATGTGGAAGCATTCAGTGCACCTTTTCTTGTTAATAGAAATTTAATGAAATTTAAATGAGAGGCAAAAGAAAATCATATTTTAAGAAATAATCATTGTTTTGTGTTTGCGTGTGTGTGTGTGTGTGTCTGCGTGCACACACACACATGCACACATACACATTCACACTGAATACTGTGTTTCCTTTTTTAGAGGAAATAAAAGAATACAGTCTCAGGCTTAAGAAAGACATGAAGATAATTACCATTACCTTTCATGTTCATCTTCATCTGCAAAAAATGTGTTAAAACTAATTCTTCTCTTCATTTAAATAACGGGAAAATCTCTATATTTATACAAAAGCTAAATATCACAACAAATAGGGAAGATAAATTACTGAACAAAAGGCAAACACATTGATATCTTCCCAACCACAGAACACTTAATACTGAAAACCTTTGATAATTTATTTTTTTTCCTGCGAAGTTTGCAATAGACTCTTGAAATTAGTTGGAATCCACAAGCTTCTCTGTAGAAAGAGAATGGGCAATCTGCTCCAGTGCAATTTACTGCCTCTGAAAACCTTCTGAAGGATCAGCTATGGGTCGCTTCTGACTAGATGTCACACAGCAACATTGTTAGAGAGTGACTTAGTAAGCAAGTAACATGTTTTTCTATTTGTTATCCCCACTTTCCTTGCCCTCTTTCTTGTTTTGATTTGTTTTCTTTCTAATATTACAAACATTATTTTATCTCTTCTCCAAATTTCTGAATCCAAAACTCTATGGAAGATGCTACTGAGAGTGGAGCAGGTTAAGGTGAGAAAGCCATCAAGCAAGTTGTTAAGTACACAAAAGAATGCCAATAGATAAATGGGTAAGTCTCTTGTTTTGTTTTGCTACTTTTCCAAGGCAAGATGCCAGGGTTCTTCTTTCATGAAAAATGTAAGTAAGGCCAACCTAAAAGTTTAGGCTCTGCTTTTCAGCTGTTGGAAACCTCATCAAAGCAATGCACTGGGAAACAGAGTGAAACTGCAATTGCTGCCCAAGAAGGAAGCATTTCTTCTATCATAGTAGTTCTTCATCTTTCCTTTCCTACATTTGGGTTGTGTATCTGGTGTAGTGTACAGATAAACTAACCATGAACACCTGACTTTCTTAAGAACTAAATGGAGAGAAGGACAAAAAATATGCAAAGATATTTTATAGCCTAAATGCGATTGCATGAAATTCCTAAAATTACTTTCTGCCAGAGGAATCTGGGCTAGCAAGGGCTAGTGAAAATTTATCCAGAAAAGTTTCACTCCAGAGATGACTTGGTCTCCCCTTTCACTCACACAAAAACTAATTATTTGACCTAAATAGACACAATCAAAGACATCCCTAAACAACTTATATAAAGAAATATTGTATTGTACAAGGGCCTTGGGGTTTGTCCTCAATATATATAGTAAAAGAAATAGGGCTTGTTCTCATTTGTCTTTTTTTATTCCTTGAAACTGTGAAGTTGAAACAATTAGGCCTTCTGTTTATTATTACTTAGTATCATCATAATTCAATGCCTATGCTGTAGCTGGTCTCTGAAGCAGTATATCCCTGAATGAGGCCAACTCCTGGAAAGAAGGGCAGAGATCTGAAAACAACTTCACAAAACATTCCAAGGCTTCGCTGCAGCTGGAGCTGTTCCTTTTTAGCCTGTCCTAGAAACCGGGAAGCCCTGCTACATTCTTAAATGGGGAGGTGGGAGCAATCACATCTAAATTCCTCGTGTATCTCAGAAATCTAAATTAAAACATTGAGGAAGCAGTTACTAGGTTGTTCTGACAAAGATAACAAGACTGTGAGGATTGGATTTAGAAATGAACAGTGCAAGGTTCTCTCAGCTGTCTGCAATCTGGAATGCCACACTCCAACATGCAAGTTGTTAGGATGAACTTAAATAGCCAGACACCGTAAAAGAAAAAAAAAAAGGATTGTACATTATTACAGGATGTTGGACTTGGTACCAAAAGTATAGAATGCTTACCATTTTGTTTCAATTAAAGAACACAAATAAATAACAGTAGAAATTTGTTGTATAGGTTTGTAAGTACTCTACATGGTCATAACAAAGCCACCACATTCTTTAAATTGTCCATTGAGAACCATCACTTGGCAATGACTAACAGATTTCTGAAAACTACCTGGAATTCTTCTGTCTGGGTAGCCCCTAACAGTTGTAAAAACTGATTAAGATAAAATGAGTCCAGGGTCATAGATGAGACTTGTAGCAGATAGCATTTGACCAAGGCCACTGGGTGGGTCATTGCCATTGTTGTTGCACTGGAGAAACAATGCCAAGACAAGTGAGCTTCAGTCTTCGCAGCCCTGTGGCTTTATCTTATTGAGATATGTGCCTTCCACACTTTGCAGCCCCAGCAGTACAGTCAATGGTTTAGCATACAGAGATCTGGAATACCAAAAAGCCTTTGTTTTTAAAGATAGCTGGGGGAACCTCTGGCAACCATCCAGTGCTATTTCTGCAGAGCTGATCAGACACCTATCTCCTGAAATTTCCATCCATTACATCAATATAATACTTTTTAAAACAAAGTAGAAAACATTCATTTGTTTTATACAATTTATTTTAAATTCCCATTTTACTTTTATTAAGCAGGCAGAATGAAACAGGTGAGCTTATTCCCAGGAAACATTTTTCTAATAACATAGGAACCTTCAACTATGCAAAGTGTTGTTCTAATTTCCTTAACTATGAAAGTACTGATTCTTCCAATTAAAAATTGTATTTTGTCTACTGTAACAAACTTAAGTGAACTTCTAATGAATTTCTTTTTTGTTTTACTTTTTCCTCTATTTAGAAAGAAAATTTGCCATTCATGTTTTTCTCTATTTTGTAAGTTTAGAGGGATTCCTCTAATTCACTTTTCTTTCTACCTTCCCATGCAGAGGATTAGAAAAACCAGAGATTTATTTTACTACTGTGAGCAGAAAAAGCAGCAAGTTTGCATTTTGAATAGAGCCGAGATTAAGGCATTGGCAGCCTTGAAATAGCTCTTTCTCAACTTCCATTCGCATGAGGTTATCCACATACAGTTGCTGTTAGTACAGAACCAGTGTGATGAAATGTATTTGTTGAGTCTCTTTGGTGCCAAATCTTTTGCCAACAATCTGATCTACCTGATAGTGGTACTATTTCAGAAATATCCAACCAGTCGAGCAAAGAGCAGGCCTGTGGATTTTCAAGCACAGCAATAATAATTGAAATTACAGTGAGTGAGAATCTAAGACACCCTCTAGAAATAGACATGTAAGAATAGGCAAAAAGTCAGAGCTTGTGGATGATGGTGGGAGGATGGTATTAAGTATTTCAGTAGTAAGCCCCAGATTCACCTAAATTTAAAAAATTACTACAGTTACACCCTACAAGTTTACATTATGATATTTCTGTCACAATTCTTGCAGACTTCTAACAAATCTATCAGGAACCACTGTAAGAGTTCTTTAATAGGACTATAACATAAAAAAAAAAGATTAAAATATGGGGCATTTGTGAAAAAACTTTCTAAACTGGAAAATTAATAAAAACATTTCACCATACAGTATAGAAAACAGTAATAATCTGATCGAAGGGTAAATATTTAAACAGTAATAATAAATTGTTATTTTACAGACGACTTAATTATGCTCAGGTAAAACCTATACCAACATCAAGAGACTGTTTTACAGAGCAAGGAAATACTGTTGTTGTTGTTATGTTCTATCAACTGGCCTGTCACCCAGAGTGGCCCTACATATAGCAGCTCTGAAGTCTGCCTTGTCCTGAGCCAATCTCATTGATTCTGACACACATACCCCAAGTGCCTCATTACTGTATCAATATTTCTCATTTGGGGTCTTCCTCTCCTGTGCAACTCTTCCGAGCTTGATGTCCCTCTCGAAGGACCAGTCTCTTCTGGCCACATACCCAAAGTATGTGAGATGGGGCTTCAAAAATCCTAGCCTCCAAGGAGAAACTTGGTTTCACCCTCTGCAAGAAAAAGTTATTCGTTTTCTTGGTGGTCCATGGTATGTTCACGACTTAACCAGCATCATTATTTGAAGGCATTGATCTTCTTCTGTCATCCTTAGTCATTATCCAGATCTCTAAAGCATAGCAAATTGTGACGACCATGGTCTGGATTAGGTACACCTTAGTCTCTAGACTGACATTGTTGCTTCTCAGTACTCTGGGGAGGTTCCTGACAGCAAGTTCTCCCAATGCAATTCGTATTTTGATTTCCTGACTGCTGGTGTTGATTGTGGACCAAGCAAGAGGTAATTGCCAATAACCTCAATCTCTCTCCATCTATTATGGTGGGCCTAGTAGTGAGAAATTTTGTCTTCTTGATATTAAACGTCAATCCATATTGAAGACTGCAGTTGTTACGAAACGGATGTGTGAAAGTTGTATTTTCTCTCCATACCTATTCAATTTGTATGCTGAGCAAGTTACTTGAGAAACCAGACTTTGTAAAAAAAAGACTGTGGCATCAGAATTGGAGAAAGACTCATTAATAACCTACATTTTGCACATGACACAATGCTGCTTGCCAAAAGTAAGGAGAACTTGAAGCACCTGTTGCAGAGGATCAAAGAATACAGCTTTTGAAAATGAAAAATCTTACCACTGGACAAAAAAGCAATATCATGAGAGAAAATACTGAAGTTGTCAATGATTTCATTTTGTTTGAATCCACATTCAACACCTGGGTAGTGGTAGTTGGGAAATCAGGAGATATATTGCACTGGGAAAGTCTTCAGTCAGGGACTTCTCTGAATTACTGAGGAGTAATGATGTCACTTTGAGGACTAACGTACATGTGACTTGGGTCATGGTCTTTCTGATCACTTGCTATAAATCTGAGAGATTAATAAGGATGACAGAAGAATTGAGACCTCTGAGCTGTGGTGCTGGAGAACAGAATATCCATCCCATGGATTGCCGAAAGAATAAGCAAATATGTCTTGAAGAGCCCTCGTTCTCATTGGAGGCAAAGATGTTCAAGATTCTTTTTACATACTTTGAGCATAGTTCTAGAAAGGAAATTATTCCTTAGAGAGGGAAATCATGCTTGAAAAGGTAGAGGGTCGGTGAAAGAGAGAAAGATCCTCAACCAGGTGTATTCACGCAGTGAATGTGGCAATGGACTTGTGTGCAGGAAGTGTGAGAATGGTGCAGGATAGGATAGGGTTCAGATCTGTTGTTCATAGTGTTCTATGAGTTGTACTCTAATCTATGGCACCTAAAAACAACAATAATTTGTTTTAAAAGTAGTTGTTGCATAAAGAAATGAAAAAAATATGTTTTTTTACTTTATTTCCCATTTTATAATTCCCTAATGCAAAGATTGACCATTAATCCAAATATTATGAAGTAAAATCATCATTAATTGAAATTTTAATACTCATTTAGCTTCACTCAGATCTCATACTAACCTGTGGGCCTAAAACAATCAAGACAGAAGGTTCTAAGTTTAAATGACTAATGTGGAAGTGGGTTGAAATACTGATGATGGGTCTTCTTAACTTTCTAGATTAGAGCTGAGAGGAAAGAGTCAGTTACTCATAGATAGAGCTGCTAAAAAACAGTGTGTGTGTGTGTGTGTGTGTGTGTGTGTGTGTGTGTGTGTATGTGTGCATGTAAAAAGTCGAGGGACAAAAGGCGATGAGTATAAAGAAAAAGAAAAGACAAAAGTGGTGGGCACAAAATAACAAGGAAAAAAATTAATATCTTACTTTCAAGGTACTTGAAAACGAAGAAGAAACAGTAGTCACAAAATGATACCCAACATTTTTCAATGATAAATTTAGAAGACCCTTAGAAATTTCATTTCATATACTTTAGACATGTTGTTTGAAGAGGCCAATTCTTAGAAAGACATCGTGCTGTGAAAGGTGGAGGGTTAGAGAAAGAGAGGAAACATTCAACAAGTTGGATTGACACAGTGATTATAACAATGGCCTTGAGCATATCAGAGATTCTGAGGATGGCACAAGACAGGACAAGTTCAGAGCTATTATTTATAGAGTCTGTATGAGTTGTAGTTGACTTGATGGTATATAACATCAATGACTTGGAAGGAAAGAATATACTCCTGAGAGTCCAATCCAGAGATTAATCAGTCTATGTTGGACAGAAAGTGTGTACCATTGAGCCAACTGCAATTTATAATAATCTTATGTACAGCAGCTCTGAACCTTGCCCTGTTTTGAGGCAGTCACTGATTACAGCACACCTATACCCATTGTCCCCATTACTGTATCAGTCCATCTCATCTGGAGTCTTCCTCTCCTGTCCTATTCCTCTGCCCTTCCAAGCATGATGTCCTTCTTGGAGGACCAGTCCCTCCTGACCACTTGCCCAAAATATGTGAGAGGGAGCTTCAATATCCTAGCTTCCAAGGAACAATTTGGTATCACCCTCCCCAAGAAAGACTTTCTTGGCCATCCATGATATACAAGGCTCTTCTCCAGCACCACCACTTGAAGGCATTTTTCTTCTGTCATCCTTTGTTAGAAACCTCAATATCTTCTCTATCATGGGGCTGCCAATTGGCCCAGTGGTGAGAATCTTCTCCTTCTGATGTTGAGCTTCAACCAATATTGAATACTACAATCCTTGAGCTTTTGCAGCAAGCACTTCAGATCCTCCTTAGTTTCAGCAAGCTAGATTGTATCATTTGCACAACCCAGGTTGTTGATAAGTCTTCCTCCAATCATAATGCTACATTCCTCCTCACAAAGCCCTGCTTCCCTAATGAATATAGGTTGAAAAGATATGGAGACAGGACACATCTCTGATGCACTCCTTTTCTAATTTTGAACTATGCAGTGTTTCTTTGCTCTGTTATTGAGGACTGCTTCTTTGTCTAATTACAGGTTTTGCATAAGCTCAATGAATTATTCTTGGATTCGCATTCTTCTCAAGTTTAGGCACAATTTGTTGTGATCCACACAGTTCAATGCCTTTGCATAGTTAATGAAACACAGGTAGGCATTCCTCTTGTTCTTCTTGATTTCTACCAGGATCCATCTGACATTGGATATAATATCTCTAGTGCTACAACCTCTTCTAAATCCAGTTTGTATTTCTGGTAGTTCTTTGCCAATGTATAGTTCCATTCATTTCTGGATAATATTCAGCAAGATTTTACTTGTCTTTGATATGAGTGATATTGTACAATAATTTCCATACTCTGTCAGGTCATCTTTTTTTTTTAATGGGATTAAATATAGATCTTTTCTAGTCAGTTGGCCAGGTAGTTGTCCTTCAGATTTCTTGGCACAACCTAGTGAGCACATGGAGGGAAGCATCTGTTTGTTGAAACACATCAATTGGTATTCTATCAATTACTGGAGCTTTACTTTTTTGCCATGTCCTTCAGAGAAACCTGAACTTCCTCTTTCATTACCATTGCCTCTTGATCACATGTTATTTCTTGAAATTCTTCATTGTCAGACAATTCTTTTTGGTATGATTAATCTGTATAATCATTCCATCTTCTTAATGTTTACTGGATCATTCAATATTCTGCCCATAGCATCCTTAAGTGCTGTAACTCGTGGATTGGATATATTCTTCAGTTCCTTAAGCTTAAGAAATGGAGAGTAAATTCAGCCATTTTTTATATTCAGACTCCAGCTCCTTGAACATTCCATTATAGCACTTTGTTTTGTCTTCCCAAGGCGCCCTTCAAAATCTTCTATGACTGACAGATGATCATCATTGGAAATGTGATCTGGAGGAGAATCTAAAATATAAGAAAGAGCTTACTAAGCAAAAAATGTATGTGTGTGTGCTTATGTACACATATACACATGCACATACACGTGCACACATGTTTGTCATACGGCTGATACAAACTTCAAAACAATCCAGGAGGTACAAAGATCCCATGGCTCTAGGGAACATCTCATTGGTATACTAGGTTGTAGACTTCAAAAAGTCTCTGAGTTGAAGTTGGAGACCCAAAAGTCATCTTACATATATGAAATAATTGTGGTTTTATGAATGCTGTCACTTCCAAGTATATAAGTCAAAAGGTCTGTGGTGTTTACCTTTCACAACTATTTCAGCTTATGGATTCATAAGCTTGTTCCCCAAATTCACCTAATTACACATATACTCTTCTTTGTGCACCCAGCTGAGGCATCAAAGGCACCATTTGCTTGCTGTTATTTCTCCAAATGTAGGACAGCCAAGTAGTATATCTAAGAACTCTGGTTTGGGGGTCTTGCAGGTCTAGCATCCAATCTTCCTAGGACGTTTTGCAGATTTGTGGACCTGAGCAAATATTTTAAAGCTTTGCTGTTGTTATATGTCATCAAGTCAACTAGCTTTATTTATGTTGCTAGGTGTCATCAACTCAACGTAGCTATTCCTTCAGCAGGTTTTTCAGAGGCAGTAAATTATACTTCTGAGATAGCTCATCTTTTCCCTGAAAAGCAGCTGGTAAATTTGAACTGTGTGATTTAGGTTGGCAACATAAAGTCTTACCACTAGGTCACCAGAACTCTCTATTGAAGACTGAGCTTCCTAATAAGTAAGAAGCTTTATGGGAAAAATAAAGGACATGATACCTATAAAGGGTTTAACTCATTATCTAGCCTAGTAAAGTGTTCAAGTAATAGCTGTATTGGCATGCATGGTCAGAAGTCATGCATGGTCAGAAGTGGCTGGTGGTTAATAGACTTTGTTCTACAAAGAGTTAGGGTAAGGAAAATAGTTAAGTGATCAACTACTACCTGAAAATGACAATAATTTAAAAGTATGCAGAACTGCTTTATATCTTCAGTCTGTAAATTTCTAGTTGCTTTTCCTTAGTTATGTTAAAGGATCTGAGTTTTGATAGTTGCTGAATAAGGGAAGGTACCTACTTCATAAACAGACTCTCCAGTGCATGATTGTTGAGTACCATCAAGTCAGAACTGACGCATAACTGATTATCTGACAGGTTTTTACATATAGTTAATTGTATGGGAGAAAATTGTCCATCCATCTCCCACAGAGCACCTGGAGAATTCTAACTGGATGTCTTCTGGATTACAGTGCAGTTTCTTACCAGTAGGCTTCAGAGCTCCCCTCCAGTAAATACATTGTGGATATTATTATTTCGTTATTATTTAATGAGAGTGGATTAACCTCTAGGTTAAGCATAGTATTGCTTAGGTGGAGCAACTAATGTTTTTTAAGACACATAAACACAGGTTATATACTTGGATTTTACCTGACTGGAGAAGCTCAATATCAGTTGTGGAAACTAGGCCAGGAGCTGATTGTGGAACAGATCACCAACTACTCATATGCAAGTACAAGCTGAGGTTGACGAAATGTAAACCAAATCCAAGGCAGTCAAAATATGACTTTGAGTCTATCCCACCTGAATTTGGAGCCATCTCAGGAACGAACAGGTTTAAGGCCTTGAACAGTAATGAGTGAAGACCAGAGGAGTTGTGGGAGGATATCAAGGGTATCATCCAGGAAGAGTGCAAGCGGACATTGCAAAGACAGAAGAGGAAACGAAGATCAAAATGGATGTCAGAAGAGACTCTGAAAATTGCACTGGAGCACAGAGAAGCCAGAGCAAAAGGAAGAGGTCAAGATGCTAAAGAGTTGAATAGAAGATTTCAAAAGGCAGCATGGGATGACAAAGCAAACTATTACAGTGAAATGTGCAAGGAGTTGGACTTCTAAAATCAAAAGGGCTGAACTTGTCAGCATTTCTTAAGCTCAAGGAACTGAAGAACAAATTCAAACTTCGAGTTGCTATAATCAAGGATGCTTTTGGCAGAATGTTAAATGATCCAGGAAATATTAAAAAAAGATGGAAAGAATATACTGAATCACTGCATCGAAAGGAATTGGCAGGCACAGAAGAATTTCATGAAACAACACATGAACAAGAGCCTATGGTGATGAAAGAAGAAGTTCAGGCTGCTTTGAAGGAAATGGCAAAAAATAAGGCTCCAGGAATAGATGATATACCAATTGACATATTTCAGCTAACAGACGCTGCCCTGGACGTGTTCACCAATTTGTGCCAAGAAATCTGGAGAACAACCACTTGGCCAACCGACTGGAAGAGATCTATATTTGTTCCCATTCCAAAGAAGGGTGACCCAACAGAGTGTGGAAACTACAGAACAATATCATTGATTTCACATGCAAGCAAGATTCCACTGAAGATTATCCAAAACGACTGGAACAGCACATCAGCAGAGAACTGCCAGAAGTCCAGGCTGGGTTTAGAAGGGGTCGTGGTACTAGGTATATTGTAGCTGATGGTAGATGGATTTTAGTTGAAAGCAGAGAATATCAGAGGAATGTATATCTGTGTTGCATTGACTATGCAAAGGAGTTTGACTGTGTGATCATAACAAACAATGGCTGACTCTGAGAAGAATGGGAATCCCAGAACACTTGATTATGCTAATACGAAACCTATACTTGGACCAGCAGGTAGTCGTCAGAACAGAGCAAGGGAACACTGCATGGTTCAAAATTGGGAAGGGTGTACGCCAGCGGTGCATCCTATCTCCATACCTTTTCAACCTGTATGCAGAACAGATTATCCGGGAAGCTGGGCTCTATGAGGAGAAATGTGGGGTCAAGGTTGGTGGACGATCTATCAAGAATATGCATTATGCAGATGACATAACACTGCTTGCTGAAACTGAGGAGGACCTGAAGCACCTGTTGCAGAGGGTCAAGGACTGCAGCCTCCTATATGGATTGAGGCTCAATGTCAAGAAAACAAAGATTCTCACCACTGGACCAACTGGCAGCATCAATATGGATGGTGAAGAGGTTGAGATTGTACACAGCTTCAGTTTGCTTGACTCCACAATCAACACTCTTGGCACCAGCAGCCAGGAAATTAAAAGGCACATTGCCATGGGAAAGTCTGCTGTTAGGGACCTCTCCAAAGTACTGAAGTGCAGTGGTGTTCTCTGGACACTAAGGTGCATTTGATTCAGGCCATGGTCTTCGTAATCACTTGTTATGCATCAGAGAGTTGGACAATGACCAAGGAGGATAGAAGGAGAATTGATGCCTTTGAACTGTGGTGCTGGAGAAGAGTATTGAGAGTACCATGGACTGCTAGGAAAACAAACAGATTCATCCTGGAAAGGGTTAAAGAGGGTGGCTCCTTGGAGGCAAGGATTCTGAGGCTCCGTCTAATATACTTTGGACATGTTGTGAGTAGAGACCTTTTTTTGGAGAAGGACATCATGCTTGGGAGGGTGGAGGGACGGCGCAGGAGGGGAAGTCCCTCTAGGAGGTGGATTGATTTAGTGACTGGGATAATCGGATGGGAGTGTCAGAGACAGTGCGATTGGCACAGGACAGAGCAGGGTTTAGGGCTGTTGTACATAGGGTCGCTATGAGTCGCAAAAGGCTCGACGGCACATAACAATAATATCTCTGCTTGTAGCCACTGTGGGACATCAAACTAGTTACTTTACCTATCTGAGTTTCAGTTTTTCATCACTAAATATGTTCACATCTTCTTTCCAGAACTTTTAAGTGATATATGGTAAGCATACAGTTCAGGTAGCTTTTCTACAATTTATTTTTATTTTCATTATTGCTATTATCACTTGGTAATGAATGAGAAATGGAAGGAAAGGAAAGAGTGGGACAAAAACAAAACAAACAAAACCTGAAAACCTAGAATATTTAAGAAAAGGCAGCATAAGTGTGGGAGATTGGGTTGGAAAGCAATGATAAAGGTGAACAAACATGAAGAGAGTAGAGGAAAACTGACATTTCCAGGAATCACCCGAGGCTCCAGTGTGTTCATATAACCTTCCAACCTTCCTAGAGATATTTAGGAAAAAGAAGTCCATCTATTTTATTTTAATTTTTCACATTTACTACAAACTCTTGAGTTCTTGGAACTTTTTTGTTAGTATCATAGCTTGATTTTTGACTGTATTTCAATATAAAAAAATAAAGTCAAAGATATTGCACTGGAGTTGAAAATGACTAATATTTGGGCCTCCAGTGAGTTTACTAAGCTATAGGTCACGCAAGAGGGTCAGCTAGTAGACTTGAACTTACGACCCTTTGTTTAGCAGTGCAGCAAGCTTAGCACTATAGTACCAGAGCAGGAGATGAAATCAGTTAAGTGGGAAAACAAGAACCTTTTTAACAAATGGTGTTGGCACAATTGGAAAATTATCTGCAGAAGACTCAAGCAAGGTCCACATCTCACTCCATATCCAAAAACCAGCTCTGGGTGCATCATGGACCTAGGACTAAAACCAAGGACTATAAACTTCATTAAAGAAAGGCTTAGAAGAACTCTAGAAGTCCTAAGCCACAGCATAAACAGTCTTCCAAGTATCCTGAAAAATCTACAACCAGGAGAAGATAAAATAGATGAATGGGACCTTTTAAGAATCAAATCCCTATGCACATCCAGAAACTTCTTCAACAGGATAAAAAGGGAAGTAGGGAAGCCATAGGCTGGGAAAAAGTATTTGGTAATGACATGTCAGATAAGGGATTGATATCTAGAACTTATAAAATACTTGAGCACTACAACAAGATAAAGGTAAACAATCAAATTGAAAAATGGACACAGGATATGAACAGACACTTCACCGAAGAAGTCATTCAGATGACCAACAAACACATGAAAAAATATTCAAAATCCCTAGCTCTAAAAGTGATGCAAATCAAGACAACTATGAGATATCATCTCACCCCAGTAAGAACAGCAAAATTTAACAAAACAACACTCAACAAATGCTGGTGAGGTTGTGGAGAAACTGGAACCCTTATTCACTGTTTGTGGAAGTGTAAAATGGTGCAACCAATGTGGAAGGCAGAGTGGCGCTTTCTCAAAAAGTTGGAAATAAAATACCATTTGACCCAGCAGTTCTACTACTGGGAATATACCCGCGAGAGACCATAACTGCCACCCAAGCAGATATTTGCACACCCGTGTTTATCATGGCTTTGTCCACAATAGCAAGGAGTTGGAAACGATCTAAATGCCCATCAACAAATGAATGGGGAAACTGCGTTGCATTGAAAAAGAAGGAACTCATGCAATATTATTCAAAATGGGTGACCCTGGAGGACATTACGCTGAGTGAAATATCTCAGTCACACAGGGCCAAATACTGCATAGTGCCACTATTTTAAAACAGGACTGACATCGGAGGTGGGGGGAGACTGAAAAAGATGGGATAAATAATGTATACTGCATTGAAACAGATGAGGGAGAAAACTATTTAAAAGGGATATATCATTAGGTATTACTGTTATGACAGGAGTGGGGGGAGGGATTGTAAAATAACGAAAGACTTTTTCTTTTATTTTTCAAAGAGAAAAGCGTATTGGGTCGGAGGGGTGGGCAGGGAGAAAAATGAAACAATGAATCAATGGAAATCCAAAGTCTCTGTAAATTTTCATTAAAATTAAGTAATAAAAAATTTATAAAAAAAGAAATGAAACCTTCAAAAAATACTTGCAAAGGACAGGAATGAGTATAGCAGGAAGCACTTCTATTCTTCCAACAGATACATTTTACACAGAACCACGTAGGAGTTCTTTTTGCTTTCACACAGAAATGTACTCTCACCCTTGTCACCAGAGACATTCTTAGATTTCTTTTTTTTTTTTTTTGGCTTTTGCAAAAGTCAGAGGCTAGGAGTTCCTAGTTGTTGCAAAAGGTACATGAAGGCCTAGTGTCTTTGGAAATTTTGATTCACCTGTGACTCCAAAGATCCTCTGATTGCAATTTACAGCCTTAGAAACCTGATGAGGGTTCCTATGTGTTGGAGTTTACTTGGCAATAGTAAGTAGACAGTGTCCAAAACTGTGAGACAACCTTTGACCTTTTTAGCCAACTTTGTACAGTGTCTTTTGCTTTAAGAACAGCCCTAGAAATAGGTATTTTAGATTCTTTTTCTACTGCTACAGAAAACAGTGCAGTCATGTGGCTATGGTAAACGGACACATGCAGTGTCAGAATACACAATAAGCAAGATAACTATATACTTATTTGTGTTTATTTGCTAATCTATAGCAGACACTTAGGGGGAGTTACGGTGGCAAGACATTGTGCTAAAATACCAAAGGTGCATGGCTCGAGGCCACCAACTGCTACATAGGAGAGGAATGGGTAATCTAACTGGCTCTGAAAACCTGCTGGAGGGTCAACTATGTATCATTCTGACTCTATAATAAACAACAACACAAGAACAGTGAGTTTTTTGTTGTTGGTGGTTTGTTTTGGTTTTTTGTTGTTGTTTTTGTTTGGGGGTTTTTTTTGGTTTTTTTGTTACCACACTAAGGATTCAGCTTCTACATATTACTGGCTTCTGTCTCCAAAATCCACGGCACTTTTCTACAAAATCAAAGCCTCATTTCAGGTTTATGATTCCTGGAAGAATAGAAAAGTCGTTAAACAAAAATAGAATGATTTTGCTTATGCTTTCTTACTAATCTGTAGTGAACAATTCCAGTTAGATACTACCACAAAAGTTTTACACATTCACAGGTTAGCAAGTAAACACACACTCATCTGTTTAAAGACTAAGGTGCACCCGATAAAAGCCATGGATTTTTCAATTACTTCCTATACATCAGAAAGTCTGACTAACAGAAGAAATATTGCTGCCTTTGAATTGTAGTGTACGAGAAAAGTATTTAATATGTCATGGATTGCCAAAATAACAAACAAGTCTGTCTTGGAGGAAGTACAAATAGGACACTCTTTGGAAGCAAGAATGGTGAAAATTTATCTCATATATTTTGGACATTATGTCAGGAGTGGCCAGGTTTAATAGACATTTACTGATTTAAACTAAAGAATGAACTTACAGCTTCAAGCAGAAATGAAAAGTTACTTACTCATTTCTAACTCCTTATTAGTTGGAAACAACTCATAGCTGAGTCTATTGGTTTTCAGAAAATGTAAATTCAACTGGAGGAGATTGTCCACCTGAGCAACTGGTGAATTTGAACTACCTGTCTTTGATTTGACAGTGCAACTCTTTACTCACTTGTCTACCAGAGCTCAAAAGTCCTTAAGGCAAGTAATTATTATAATTGATGTTTTGCAGTCACATGAGAACAGAGACAGGATACAAAGTTTCATAAACTAGGAAACGGGGACCGAGTTTACTCTTATGAATGAAGATTGAATTCATTAGACTTTCCAAGAATAAAAATCAACATTACAACTTGAAGATAGGACACAATAAGATCAGTAAAAGGTCTCAATTTTACCATAATTAAGCTACTGAAAACATAATTTAGAGCTATGCAATTTATAGGACCGATGGAGAGCAGGATTAATTTTTAAAATGCAATATTTTGTTTTTGAGAAAAGTTTGCGTAGAAAATCTGGTTCACATTTAATAATTTTTATCCAAATTATTTCATAACATCCTTTAAGTTTTTCACAATGTGTTAACATTCTCATTAATTCCACTCTGGTTCTGGTCCCATTAATCTAGCTTGCCTGCTCTTCCTTAACTTTTCATCTATGTTTCAGGGCAAATATTCACCATTTGGTCTTGTATATTGATTATTTAAAGGAGCCTTTCTTAAATGATTAACAAATTGGGTATAGCAATGAACCTAAACATAGTAGAGTATGAAGATGGCTCAGGACCAGGTAGTATTTTATTCTGTTGTGCATGGAATGAGAGTGAATTGGCATTGAACAGATGGTACACGAAAGTAACATTTAGAAAGATCTGGTGGCCTAGTGGTAAGGAGTTGTGCTTCCAACCCCAAGGCATGTAATTTCAATCTACCAGCTGCTCCTCAGGAGAAAGATGGAAAATCTCTCCCATACAATTTATTACTTCTGTAAACTTGCTGGAGAGTCAAGCATGTGTCAGCTTTGACTCGAAGATGCACAACAATAACAAACAGCAATCTATTATTTAGATGAAAGCTGATCTCTGAAATGACTTAATTTTTTAAATTATTATTAAATTTTATTAGTTTTAATGAACATTTACAGGGATTTTGGGTTTTCATTCCTTCATTGCTGCACGATTCTCTCTACCCTCCTCCACAGTTTGTTCTTCTTCCCCCACCATCCGAATGTCTGTTTTAATTGTCCAATTGCCACAGTGCTTGTCAAAGTCAGTTCTGATTAATCTCCTTTGTCAGTGTGTCCTTTGCCATTCCCTATCACTCCTCCCTGAGAGAGACTTCACCCTGATTCATAAGGAAAAGGGGATGGCGTATTCTCTTAGCTACTTCCTGCTGAAAAGGGACTCTGTGGGTTTCAGGGTGAAGATCTTCTCTCACTACTCTAAAGGGCCCCTTTGGCAGTAGGAAACACATAGACTATTATGGAGATTGATTTTGGAGTTTAGATGCACTGTTATTCATTGTGCTTAGCCGTACATGTTCATATCCTTGAAGATGTATCGTGGGGGGGTTGCAACCTAGAAGACACAAATTTAACTAACAAGTTATAAGTACATGAGTCAAAAATTATGGAAAAGTAAAAGAAAAGATTCTTTCATTGTTTTACAAACCCTCCCCCAGGTCCCCTCCACCATGGAGCCATCGCTCTAGACTCCTGTGATGACAGAAATACCTAGTCACCCCCAGGAGATCTTACAACAATAGTCTTAGGAGTTACTCTACCCACTAAAAGTCTACTAAATCTTGTATTTGAAATAATTTTAGGGAGTTTTGTTCTACATTTTTCTCCTCTTCTATTAAGGATTTATTATATGCCTACTAATAACAACTGGAAGCAGTAGCTGGATATGGTTGCAGATTTGGTCATTTCACTAGCCAGAGAAAACTCATATAATGCACTCTAAAATGAGAACTACAAAGCAAATGAGGGAGTGCAGCAGCTGAAAGAGTCAATAGGTACACCAAGCGAAAAGCTTCTTAAGTTTCTAAATACAGAGATAACACATTTTTTTTAATTCATCAAATAACTATGATGTTGTAAAGAAAGAAAAATTTATGATCTTCACATAAAATAAACCCAGGAAATGATTCAAAAAAGGGTAGAAGAACATGCTTAAACAACTTGCATTATGCAGATCACATGAGTTTACTTTCAGAAACTGAAGAAGCTTTGAGGCATTTGCTGCAGAAGATCAGAGACTATACCTTTCAACATATCTCTCAACATCAAGAATATGAAAATTCTCACCACTGAGCTAATAGGCAACTAACTTCACAATAGAGAAAAATTGAAATTATAAATTATTTCATGTTTCTTGTATTCACAATCAGCGTCCATGGCAAAAGTACTCCAAAGAAGTTAAAAGACATATTGCATTAGGGAAATATACTATCAAGAGCCTTTCCAAAGAGGTTCTTGCTAAAGAACAATGATATCTGTTAAAAGACTAAGGTACACCTAATATAAGCCATGATCTTTTTACTTCCCTCTTGCACATCTGAAAGTAGGACAATGACTAAGGATGAGAGGAGAAATATTGATGCCTTTGGATTGTTATGTTGGAGAAGAATCCTGAATATACTGGACTGCCAAAAGATCAAAAGACCTCTGTCTTGTAAGAAGTGTTAACAAGGCATTCTATAGAGTGCCTATATGATGAAAATTTATCTCATAAGTTTGGAGCATGATGTCTACAAGGGCCAACCCTTTGAAAAGGACATCATTCTGGGATTGGTGATAAGTTAGAGAAAGAGAAGAAAAGCCTGAAAAAGATAGATTTAAATAGTAAACTTGAACAATGGACTAGAGCAAATCAGAGTATGTGAGGATGGACCAGGATGGGGCAAATTTCAGATCTGCTGTTCTGATTTCCTGATATTTGGTCTAGTCTACTATGTGCTGGTACTAAGGGTGGTGATTATGGATCCAAGTAAAATTATTGACAATGTTAATATTTTCTTCCTCTATGAAAATTATCAAAAAACGACTGGAACAACACATCAGCAGAGAACTGCCAGAAATCCAGGCTGAGTTTAGAAGGGGTCGTGGTACTAGGGATATTGTAGCTAATGTTAGATGGATCTTAGCTGAAAGCAGGGAATACCAGAGGAATGTATGTCTGTGTTTCAT
>NW_006399809.1:830213-838148 GCF_000299155.1 Elephantulus edwardii | reverse complement strand
TGGAGACTAAGGTGAGTCTTATACAGGTCATGATCTTCGCTATCACTTGTTATGCATCAGAGAGCCTGGACAATGACTAAGGACGATAGAAGGAGAATTGATGCCTTTGAGCTCTGGTGCTGGAGAAGAGTATTGAGGGTACCATGGACTGCTAGGAAAACAAACAGATTCTTCCTGGAAAGGGTCAAAGGGGGCTACTCCTTTGAGGCAAGGATTCTAGGGCTCCATCTGACATACTTTGGACATGTTGCAAGGAAGAACAGGTCCTTGGAGAGGGACATAATTCTTGATAGAGTGGAGGAACAGTGCAGAAAGGGAAGGCCCCCTATGAGGTGGATTGATTGGGGCAATCGGGATGGGTGTCTTGGAGACTGTGTGATTGGCACAGGACAGAGCAGAGTTTAGGGATGTTGTCCATAGGGTCGCTATGAGTCTTAAGCGACTCAATGGCACATAACACCACCACCAACATCATGATTAAAACAAGCTTAGAAGCAAGAATCACATCCACTTCCTGAACAGCTTGCCTCTGGAAACCCTATGAACTTGGAGATACGATGGAAGCTACATAAGTGTTCAGATCTTTCGTTCATAGGGTCGCTAAGGGTCATCTACCACTTGACAGCACTTAACAACAACAACAATCATGATGTTGCTTTTCCATTAATTGGTGAGGATTTTTGTCTTCGTGTTTTGTTGAGATATAATTCATATTAAAAGCGGTTGACTTTGATCTTCTTCAGCAAGTACCTCAAGCCCTCCTCACTTTCAGCAAACAAGATTGTGCTATGTGCTTAACGCAGGTTTTTGATTAGTCTTCCTCCAATCCTGACACCACATTCTTCTTCATAGAGTCCAGATTCTGGCATAATTTGCTCAGCGTCCCGGTTGAATAAGTAGGGAGAAAAGATACAACCTAGATGCAAAGTAAAAATGTACACTCATCATTTAATTTCTTCTATTGTATGATCAGCACTATTGGTTTTTATCTTACATCACAAGGAAAGTGAGACTTGGGTTAACTGCTGTGCCCGTGGCCATGTAAATAGAAAGAACAATGTCCAATGTGAACTCAGCTGTAGGTGTCTCTGTTTGCCCCATCTGAGCAAGAACTGCTCCCTCATTCACATTGATAACCAGCACATTCTAAGAAGTTCTGGTGCCATCATTCACAGGAAGTTCACTGCCAACTCTCTGATGGTTTGAACCTACCAATGGCTCCAAGGAAAAATTATGAGCAATTTCCTGCCCTGTGATTTGCTGTTGGTAGCCTTTGAGAATTCACTGGGGTGGGGATGGAGGGTAAGCTATTCTAACTAGATGGCAATCAGTTTAGTTGGGCATGATAAACATTTGTAGGAGCAGCTTTTCTTTCTTTTACTTCATCTTTTGAGTCATTGAACTCAAAGAATCATTTTCTTTATTTCCCCCAAACATTGATGGCCAAACTACCTTAAAGCTTTTCTTTTCTGAAAAGTCACAAGAAGAAAATATTTTAGATTAGAGTATATTAATCTAGGGTTTTTCGTAGTGCCCATAGTGCCCAATCCTTTGAGATCTGGTCATTGCATGATTTAAAAGAGCTATTGGTATGTCCATAGTAGGTCTTGTGCCAGACCAGAAAAAGAAATTATTCAAGCTGCAATGATACTAGGGAAAGGGCAGAGCGAGGCATATACAACAGGTACTAAACAGCCTGAAGAAAACCCATGATTAAGAAAAACCTAGCCTGGCCAGGGAGGCCATAGCAATATACTGTTTCTTAGAAACCAAATGCCTGGCCTGACCTCCAGTGAAGATTTCAGAGAGAAGTGGCTTTAAAAAGAACAAAGAAAAACATGGCTTATCTCTTGGAGAATAATTTTCCATATTTTCTGCTTGATTCTTCTCTGAAGTGTATGGTCTTGTAAGCACAGAATTTATAGCTGAATACAACATGATGAAATAAGAAGTTAGTCTTGAGATAGCCAAAGCAAAGTTCACCTGTAGAGCTTAATACTCCATTTCAATTTTCCGCCAGAATTAGTCTTTATGTTGTGGTCACTTCCTAAGATCAAAAGGCAAGTTGTTCTTACTACAGAACTCTTGCAGATTGACTAGTAGAATGTTCTGGGGTGACACTTGAATAAAATTAAATATAACCCATCCTAATACAGACAGATCTTCTCAAACTTACGCATATCTAAGCTATTAAGAGCAGTGACAGGCAAATCATTCCCCCAACAAGAAACTAATAAATAAGTGTTATACCCATGAAAGCAAATCCTAAGGAGAATATTCACATATCATGGCATAAATGTAGCCACCAGGCAATAAGTAGTCTCCCTCAGAGGTACTGTAAAAGGAACAGATGCAACATGGGGAAGGCCAAGTTTGATTTCCACCAGCTTCATAAGGTGAACTTCTCCATCAATAATATCCATAGTACTATACAAATGGCTACAATAGTCAGACATGCCACCCTACATGCTCTTGCACCTTTTTCTACCAATCACTGTGCTCAATATTTGTTGTAAATTGACTAACAGACTTTACTCACAGTTATGAGGTTTATTAGGGAAATGGTTTGGGGAGTGGACGAGGCAAAATATGTCACATAGTAAACGTCCAGGTTTAGTCCAGCAGTCCCAAGCCATATTAACAAGGCACAATTTCTCAATTATTGAGTGTCTAGGTTCAATAGCACAAATAAACCTCTGGTTTTCTCAATCATACAGTAAACTGTCTAAGAGCAAATGCAAGTAAGTTTTCATTCAATTGTCCAACAAATGATACCTTTAACTGTGGCTCCATCTCCAAACTTCTGGTTACATCTTGTCACAGTTACTTCACAGCAGTGTCCACAATCTCTTTACCCTCTCTCCAGCACCCTCTCTCACAATGTCTTCACAGTCCCTCTGCCACTATCTGTCACAACGTGGAAAACATTCTCTTATATTGGTTCGAAAGCTGTTGATGATTTACAAGACCATGTGTCCTTAGTTAAGATAAATAATACCACAACAGGAGCATAACACAAATAGCTAGAAAAGTCAATGTTCAAGGGTTCTGACACTACAAGTAGAAAGAAGGGAAGAAAAAAAGGCAAAAATATATGTCAGAAGACACTAAAAGTTTCCCTAGAGTATCTAGAACAAAACAAAAAAAAGAGGAAGAAATGATGAAGTAAAAGAATTGAACAGAATATTTCAAAGGACAATTGGAGAAGACAAAGTATTACAATATGCAAAAAGCTAGAGTTAGAAAATAAAAAGGAAAGAGCTCACTCGGCTCACTCAGCATTTCTCAAGTTGAGAGAACTGAAGGACAAATTCAAGCCTCAAATTATAATACTGAAGGATTCTATGGGCATATTTTTGGACAATCCAGGAAGCATAAAAAAAATTATGAAAGGACTATATAGGATCACGATACCAAAAAGAAATGATTGACACAGAGCCATTTAATGAAATAGCATATGACTGAAAATCAATGCTAATAAAAGATATTTAATCTACACTGTAGGAATTGGTTAAAAATAAAGCCCAGGAGGGGATGGAATACTAATTGATATATTCCAAAAATGCGATACAGCCCTGGACATAATCACCAGTTTGTGCCAAGAAACAGGAGGACAGCTACTTGGACAACTTATTGGAAGAGATCCATATGTATGTATGTCCATACTCAAACAAGGTGATACAATATAGAATATGAAGTTATTGAACAATATCATTAGTATCACATAGAACCATAATTTTGCTGAAGATAATTCATAAATGGCTAATCAACAAAGCACTTCTGGAAATTCAAGCAATATTTAGAAAACACAGTTGTATCAGAGATGTCATTGCAGCAATCAGATGGATCTTGGCAGAAAATAGACAATACCAGAAAGATGTCTATCTGGTATGAAAAAACATTTGACTATAAAATCTGGATGGACGGTGAAGAGATTGAGATTGTTCAGAGCTTCAGTTTGCTTGGCTCCACGGTCAACACTCTTGGCACCAGCAGCCAGAAAATAAAAAAAAACATATTGCGATGGGAAAGTCTGCGGTTAGGGACCTCTCTAAAGTATTCAAGAGCAACGGTGTCTCTCTGGAGACTAAGGTGCACCTGATACAGGCCATGGTCTTTGCAATCACTTGTTATGCATCAGAGAGTTGGACAATGACTAGGGAGGATAGAAGGAGAGTTGATGCCTTTGAGCTGTGGTGCTGGAGAAGAGTACTGAATGTTCCATGGACTGCCAAGAAAACAAACAGATCCATCCTGGAGAGGGTTAAACCAGGCTACTCCTTGGAGGCAAGGACTCTAGGGCTTTGTTTGACATACTTTGGACATGTTGTAAGGAGAGACAGGTCTTTGGAGAGGGACATCATGCTTGGTAGAGTGGAGGGACAGTGCAGGAGGGGAAGACCCTCTATGAGGTGGATTGATTCAGTGACTGGGGTAATCGGGATGGGTGTGTCAGAGGCAATGCGATTGGCACGGGACAGAGCAGGGCTTAGGGCTGTTGTACATAGGGTCGCTTTGAGTCGCAAATGACTCGACGGCATATAACAACAACGAACATATAGATCACAACAACTTATGGTTAATACTGAGAAGAATGAGAATCTCAGTACACTTAATTGTGCTCATGTGAAACCTACACCTACAACAAGAGGAAGATACATAAATAGAGAAAGAGAACACTGTATGTTTCAAAATCAAGAAGGATGTATATCAGGGCTATAAATTTTATCTATACTTAGTCTGGATGCTGAATAGTTTATTAGAGAGGCTAGACTTTATGAAAAAGATTGTGGCAGCCAGATTGGAAGAAGACACATTAACAACCTGCATTATGTAGATAACACAAGCTTGCTCACTGGAACTGAAGAGGACTTGAAATACTTGCTACAGAAAATCATGGACTACAGCCTTCAATATGGGTTATATTAATTAAGAAAACACAACCCCTCATTACCAGGCTAAGAGGCAATCTCATGATAGAAAAGATAGAAACTGTCAATCATTTCATCTTGCTTGGATCTACAATAAACACCTTTAGAACCAGCAGTCATGAAATTAAAAGTTGAGTTGCAGGGATCCAAGATGGCAGCAGAGGCGGAGACAACATGGTGAGCTGTGGGAGCAGCGGACCACTTGGAACACGGCCACTATGGCCTTCTATAGACTTCTGTTTATTGATAATTGAACAGTTAAACAGTTGATGACTGGTCTTCAGTGAAGATTGAGGCTCAACAACAGGAATAGATGGATTCCCAAGGAGGAATGGGTGAGTCCCGCAGCTCCCAACCCCCTCCCACAGAGCCCACACAGCGCCGCACCACTGCAGCAGCTCCATGAGGCTCCCACAGCTGGAACCTATGCATTGCCTCACCCAAGATGGATGGTAGGCACCAGGCCTCCCCAACACTGGTACAGTGGAACAGCCACACTGCCGCAAAGTGGGCTTGTTCTGGGGAGAATTATTGGAGCCAAGATGGCCGCGGCAGGGGAAGCGGGCAGTAACTGGCTCCCCGTGCGTGAAATGAAGTGCGCCTGCCAGCCACCCGTGCTGGGGATGATGCATGGGAGATGGCCTGTGCCCACCGGCCACCCACGTGGGAGATGGTGTGTGCCTGCTGGCTGCCCGTGCCGGCCAGCCACCCATGCATGAGATGGCACGTGCCCACAGGTCACCCACACGGGGGATGTGTGACCCACTGCCTGCAGGTTTGGGTTTCCTTGGACAGCCAGAGAAGATGATCACCAATACAATGGATTGTTGAAAGTCACTGTGAGTTGTCTACTTGATGACACTTAACAGTGGCAGCATGTCCAAGAGGACCGACATCCTAAATGCACCACATATTTTGATCTGTTGAATGCTTCTGCCAAAAGCTGTTTAGACCTGGGCGGAGCCTTTTCACAATTCTCAGTTTCCCTTTGCCATTTATAAAGGGGGAGGGCAGTGACACCTACTTCAAATTATAGTATAACCACTTCTGGGGGGCGGTAAAAGTGGAGGTGCTGGAATTGGAGATGCTGTCTCTGGCCACATAGTCCTCAGTCAGGCGAGGGGACCAGATTGGGGTGGGAGCAATTAGAGGGGGAGTGTGCCAACCAGCGCATGGGGGGTGTTGCCCTGCTCAGGAAAGGCTGTCTTCGGCCCCCAGCCTGGGGCGAGCTGGCATGGCCCTCTGCACAGAGTGGGCTGTATTCAGCCCTCAGCTCAGAGCGAGCTGTCATGGCCCTCTTCCTGGGGCAGGCTGTCTTCGGCCTTCGGCTTGGGGCAAGCCGTTGTGGCCCTCAGGGTGAGCTCCTCAGTCCCCAGATTGTGCCATATGACCCCTGGGTGGGAAAAAAATGCCTAGGGTATCCAGAGAGTTTTATCTAGGCTACTTTTTGCCACCCTCTCCCCCAGTAAACCTGAAAGCAACACCCCCAAAACCCCTCTATTTGTAACTCACAATTTGTTCTCTCTAGGTTTGCTCCCTGTACTATAGGTAACCTTAACACTGAGTTTTATTTCAGACCTGACCCTGAACCCAGTGCCAGTGACAAAAAGGAAATAAAACTTCCAGCTAAAGAAGCAAAGGAGGATGGAGCCTCTGGGTTCCACCAGCCATCCCAACTGGACCCACCTGGGAAAACTCTTTGCAGTCCAGAGGGGAGCAAATGACAGGAAAATATCTTCTAACGGAACAAGAAGGCAAGCAGCCTTAACCCAAGATCACCAGTAAGGTGATAAAGTATCCTCCCTTTCCCACTTCACATCAACGCCCCTGTTCAGCATGAAGAAGCCAGAGAGTCTGCATCCAGTTCCCAAATCAATAAGACAGTTTAAATACCATTGGAAAATGCTTATCATTCCCCTGTAGCATCTGGACCCCACTGGATCCTTTTCATTTCCTACACCTGCTCCCCCCACCAACCAATTTCTGCAGTTCTGCAACAGCATCCCTGCCCATCCTCACCCTTCTGCCCCAACCATCGCCTCGTTGTACCCCCAATATATTTTTCTCAATAAAATAAAAAATTAAAAAAATGATGAGTTGCAATTGGAAAATCTGTTGTCAAGAATCTATCCAGAGTATAAAAGATCAATAATGTCAGTTTAAAGACTATTGTTGGAAATGGTTGGAGGGCTTTAAGCAGGGAAAGATATACTATTTGTATTTACAGTAAAGAAAATGGACATAGTAGTCATGTTTTCATTCATCACATATTTTTCACTCATTCATTAAAAATAAACTTAACCCTTTATGCATACTCAGCTATGAATAGCTAATAAAGCAAACTCACTGTATTAAGTTGACATCTACTTATATAGAGGAAGAAAACCATTGGTTTTCTAAGGCTGAAAATATTTTTCCTGTCAGTTAGCAACTCAATGAGTCACACATTCAGCTTTCAGGGCTCCTTGAAGAGTTGAGAGAAGTTTGTCAATCCTTCTCCCATGGAAAAGCAAGTGGAAGGAAATAAAAGTAAAGAAGCATTGTAACTAGGAGTCATTAAGCACATGAATCCTAGAGAAAGGCAGCGGGTGTGTTCATTCCTGACTCCAATATAGTGTAACTCTGCAAAAGCTTCTCTGATGTCCTGGCTCTCTCATTTGTAAATGGGACAATGTCATTACTGCCTCTCATAATTGTTTTTATGAATATCTGAAATCTTATGCATAAACATGTACATAGTGTTTTGTATGTGGCAATGTCCTTTGGACATGTTATGATTATGTGGTGTCAACTTGCAACCAACTCATAGTTGATCCTACAGCAGGCATTCAAAGGTTGTAAATCACATGGAAGGAGATGGTCTATCTTTCATAGAATTAGTCATATTGTTAGAGGATTTTTTTTCTGCCCGGCCCTGACACTGCATTCATATAATGTCCACAATAACGGATTTATCTTTCACTGCTCCACAAATTGCTTGTCTGTCAGATACTCCTCTAAATCT
>NW_006399809.1:802524-827024 GCF_000299155.1 Elephantulus edwardii | reverse complement strand
GGAAGACCCTCTATGAGATGGATTGATTCGGTGACTGGGGTAACCGGGATGGGTGTTCAGAGGTGGTGCGGTTGGCGCAGGATAGAGCAGGGGTTAGGGCTGTTGTGCATAGGGTCACTATGAGTCGCACACGACTCGATGGCACATAATAACAACAACAACAAACAACACTTAACTGCCCCTAATAGTTTAACTGAGCATAAAGAAACACTGCCTTAGCATTTCTGTAGGCTAAATTTATTTCTATGCTCTTTGTCCGGTAGAATCCATTCATAAAGTCACACGTGAATACCTTAGTATGGTACGATGGTTTCCTCTTAAGAGACTAGAAGACTGTCCCCACCCGCCACCCCCTCAAAAAAATCTAATACTTGCTGTCTGAGGGTATTTCCACAAACCCTGGGGTAGACCTGAAGCTCATAACAGAGATCGCTGACTCCATAAAAACACAAACGTATTCACTTCTCAGAGGCAGTCACATTAAACAAAATATCAAGGTATATATGCATATGTGTCATCCACTTCCTAATCAACGTGCCTCTGCAAACTCTATGAACTTTGAGAAATGATGATAGTTACAGGAAGGTTTCAGGTCTTTTGTTCATAGTGTCTCTATGAGTCATGCTTTACTTGACAGCAATCAATAACAACAACAACATATGCATATAAATGGCCACCTATCAATTGCTACAATATCCATATTATTTACCTTACTGTAACAGCATAATCATAAAATAAAACCACAACAACATAATAGAGTGTCCATGTACTGAGCAAAAGTAAAAAGAATAGACAATGACTTATAACACAAATTACTTTTGAACACAAAAGTTAACATTCAAAGTCAGTTAGGTCAGTGCACAACGACTCTGTATCTGTGTTTCACAGGGAGGAAGAGCACAGTCAGAGGATATTTTGAGTGAACACATTTGAATGGAATGTGTGAAAGAATCAGGCTAATCACAGGATTGGACTTGCCAAAGGCAAAAAAAAAAAAAAAAAAGTCAAAAACAACCCACAAAACTCTTATTCCATTGGTGACAATATCCTGTTTCTATGAACATATTAAGCATATTGCCATTATTGTTATTGTGAGCCGTTGAGTTAGAACTGGCCCATAGCTGCCTCTCCAGCAAGTTTTCAGAGGCAGTTTAATCACATGGGAAGAGGTTGTCTTTCCTTCTCCCATGGAGCAGCTGATGGATTCGAACTGCAAGCCTTTGGGATTGCAGTGTAACTTTCTTGCCAATAAGTCTACAGTCTTCCAAATCCTTTCTTTATGGTTCTGTTTCCTCATTTAGTTCTTCAATAGACAATACTTTTTCTAGTAACTCATTCTTTAATTGTGAAAACCTCATCATATCATTTGATTAACTTGATTCCCTTTAGTTTTTGTTCAGGTAAAGAATTAATTTCTGCTTTTTGCATGATGTTGGTAAGGATTCAACATCTTTCTTTAAAATATTTATATAATCTCTGAACCATTTTGTGCTTTTTTTTCATGACTTAGTTCTCTAATAGCAGTTTAATTCTAATTATTTCCAAGTTATTGTAAGACAATGTATAAACATTCTCCAGTACTGATAATAAAAATTCATCTCTCTGGAACTTTTCTTTTTCCCCTCACTTTCTTTCTTTCTCTTCTTCTATCTTCAGGACACTCTATTTTCTCTCCAAATGTCATGTTGCACAAGATTGCCATTCTAAGCAGAACATCTTTAGGCTAAAATGGGAAACAACTCTTTGCCCTCACTCAAACTTTTCTTTACCCATTTATATATAGTGGGTAAGTAGGTGTCCCTGAAGAAGATCTGGCAAAGATTAGAACAAATGCTGTTCCTCAAATAGCAGTGTCAATGAGGTAGATCTCTACTATCAGACACCATTTAGAGCTTTGTTGTACATGAGGTAGGTAATTCTGGCCTGAGATACGACCTTATGTAAGCAAAGTTTGTAATTTATCAAGATAATAAATGAATTAGTCATGCAAGAGTGAAGGAGTGCAACAAAAATAACTTGGCATACCAGTAAGGATCCTACTGACCACAAAGAGAACGAGGTTCAGATTGGAGGATATGCAAAGTCATCACAAATATGTTTGCACTTGCATTTCCAGCTTAATTGCTCATGGTTAAATGGAAAATAATAGAAATGAGGTAGTGTTTATATAAAGCCTGAAACTTTGTCCTGAGAACTTTTGTCCTCTCAATAATTCCCAGCAGTGTGGACATTGGAAGGTGACTGAGTGCATAAAGTCTTAACAGAAATAGCAAAGATAACCAATTTAGCAGTTAGGAATGTTTCACAATGCAATGAACACCAGTGATTTTCTCTAAATTACCTTCCTAGAGCTTCTTAAGTCAGAAGATCTTAGTGGCTAGAGAAAAATGTGAGGCAACCTTATTGTGGATGGGGATTTTATTGTTCACATTCTCAGAATCTTTCCAGGCAGGCAGAATTAACTTTGTATGCCTCAGTGTGCTCTGCATACCACATCTTATGTAAAGGAATGGAAGAAAGCAGAATCTTGAATTCCACCCCAATGGAAGACAAGTTATCTTCCGGGTTAAGGTAGAGAGTAGTGTCAGAGGATACAGAAGTAACAACAAGAAAACTAAAAGTCCACAAGGAAAATAAAAGTATGTTATAAAACTTGGGATGATTTGGATGATAATGGAGCAGCTGCAGAATCTTGAAAGAAGATATCTTTGTAATAAAGAAGGCTCAGTCTGGTTCACATCTCAATTATCAGTGGTCTGGATGCTATTGGACAAGTACTTAAACTCTGTGAGCTGTTTCTCCTTCATTAGAAATGTGGAGAAACTATTCACATACATGCCAGAGTTCTTTACTCTCAAAGTTGTTCAGAGATTCCCAGACGTAAATTTGGATGGAAAATCAAGTCTTAGGAACAACAGAGAAGTGTCCTTAGACCTCAACAAATCTGGAAAATAGAATCCTTTCACTTGACCAGGCGAAAGCCAGCATCATTATAGATGGAGAAAAGCTGGAGGTTGTTGGTGAGTTCATCTTGGTCAGAACAACGATCAACATACTTGTACCAGCAGTCAGGAAATAGTTAAAAAGGAATTTTAAAAAGAGTATTTCTCATAAAAAAGGGGACTTAATTATAAATTAAATTTTTTCCAAGTTTGTTTGTTTGTTTGTTTGTTTGTTTTAAAAAAAGATGATTTGCTCTGGAAAAACCTGTTCAAGGATCTCTCCAGAGTGCTAAACAACAGTGATGTCAGTTTAAGGTGTACCTGATCCAAGACATGGTCTTTTCCATTGCTTGCTATGTATTCAAGAGCTGGACAATGAAAACATATGACAGAAGAATAATTGTGGTGGTGGTGAAGATTATTGAACATACCATGGACTACCAAGATCTGTCCTGGTGAGGGTGAAACCAAGTTGCTCCTTGCAACAAAGGATTTTGAAATTCCATCTCACCTACTTTGGGCTTGTTGTGAGGAGAGACTAGTCCTTGGAGAAGCATCATGTTTGGAAGCCTGAAGTGTCAACCCAGGAGAGATAGAGCTATATACCCTTAATGAGATAGATTAATACAATGACTGTGATAGTGGAGTCAGATGTTGGAGATGATGAAGTTGGCTCAGAATAAGGCAAGGTTCACAGCCATTGTTCATAGAATTGCAATGAGTTGTCAACTTGATGGCACATAACAAGAAAAACAAGTCATACAGAAAGAGATTTCTCTTCTTATCTTAGAGCTGCTGGTGGATTTGAATTTCCAGATAAGTGCCATATTTGAAATAGTAAAGAGCAGCTCCCTTTAGGTTATTGCCACTAGAGCTTCCTAGCGAAAAAGGACGTGGCAGAAAAATAAATAAATAAAATTGAAAATATATTTTAAGGCAGGGAACACTTGGCTGAATAATTTTAAAAAATAATGGAGGAGAATATTCCCTGGTAAAATTTTCTACTATAACTGTAAATTTTCTGAAAATTAAAAGTTAATGTTGGGCAATTTGTTATTGGGGAGCTATTTTAAGACCAGAATATCTTATTTCTCTTAGGAGTCAATGCCTCCTGTAATTTCTATTTAATGTTATTTTTGAAATATGTATAAGAATAATAATAGTAACATAAACATATATAGGACCACCAGAAAGTCTAAAAAGAAACATGCATTTATTTATTTAGCAGATTGAGTATGCCCTTGAAAACATTGTGTTTATTTCATTATGTTTCTAAAGTGTGTGGACACCACAATGTGTAGATACAATGCTATGGTACTTTTATCTCAACTTTGAATTTGTTTTTTTTTTAATTAGACCTCAAACTTGGCATTTAAAGAAATGTCAAGTGTGATTTTCTGGGAAAATCCCCTCTTCACATAATCAAAACTTTTTATCAGTTCTGCTAAAGAAAATCTGTAATTCTAATATCTCATCCTTTATTTGTGCCATTTCTTTATAAGTGTGTGTCACACACACACACACACACACACACACACACCCCTTTTATTACTAATTGTATTGATTGTGTGATTTATATAGTTGCACTTATTTATAGCTATAATTCATTTGACTCTCTTTCGTCAGGCAGTATACTAGGAACTTCACACCTATCATATCTAGTTTCTAAACACATTTAAAAATAGCTATTATAAATCATCTGATTTATGAACCAGAATTTGAGAGGTTTTCTCCAAGATTTCACAGCTGTTAAATTTTACAATGAACTGGAACAAATGACCAGTCGTGAAGATGATCCAGGACTAGGCGACCATTCTGTTCTGTTCCACACAAGATAGATCACTGCAAATTGGAACCAATTTGGTGGCAACTAAAACATTTTTCTTTTCCATGCTGATGATCCACCCAGTGACCACATTTTGTTGTTTCTTCCCCCTTAACAATTCTGCACATGCATCATCTTCCCCTCCATGTGGCTGCCATCTGTACCCTTGTTGGAAGAACCACCTCTGCCTTGGCGATAGTAGTGACCTTCTAACTGTTTCTAGGTCTTTGATGTTCTTGCAAGTCATTCTCCATTATAGCCAGAGAGATATTTGTGTAACAGAATTTTCAGTGTGACCAACTTTAAATCTCTTTCTTCTTACCAGCCACTGTATAAAATTCTAATGTGACAGTCAAGATCCTTTATGATTTGAACCCAGGTTGCCAGTTTTCCAACGTCTCCTCCAATTATCAGTTTTATAACTTGTCCTCTATAGTAATGAACTGCCCCAAACATGCCCTTCCATTTCCTTTTTCCTTTTATTATATATAATATTTTTACCTCTTGATGTAGTCCCTGCCATCTATTAAATGCATTCTACATTTGTTCAAAAGAGATTAAGAGTTAAGTAACATGGGTGGAGACAAGGTTGTATCTCTCTTCATACTCCTTTCTCACTTCAAAAGCATCAAGATCTCCATCTTTGGAAGTTTCCCCAGAGCTCTCTTATTTAAGAATCTTTTCAAAGATTGTTTTCCCTTTAATTATTTATAAATTTCAACTCATCCAGGACGGCTGCCTTATTTGTTTCTCAAAGAAAGATGAGAGAATTGAATCAATGTATTTCTAAACTAGAAAATATAATCCATAACTATCTAAGCCAGAAACATGAAAACAGGAAATAGTGATGCTTTTATACAAGGGCAGTTTGGCATCAGTTAAATTACTCAGGATAAGTAGACATCTGTTGATAATAGACTAAGTGCAAAATATTTCAACATACCTTCAAAAATTTCCAGTGTTTTCCTAAAACCTGTTTTGCACTGATTTTGTTCTTTCCAATACAATGTATTTTTATACATTAGGCTTCTAGAATTCTAGCATAGATGTAGTAAAAACTTGATGTGCATTTTAAATATTAATATGATCATCCATTAAAGCGAAAACCTGGGTTCCTTTGTTACTTCTGCCTGAATAAGACAATTTCTTGTCTGACAGGAAGGAAAGTTGCCCTAGAAGGATACATATCTGGACCCACACGAAGACTCCAGCATTCGTCAAGTACTCAGACAGACATTCTAACCATGGATTTCCTTATTTAGGGACATCTATTCAAACTCTGCCTATTACGTGATTGTTGATTTAGAATTATGAAAACAAGATGAGAAGCGGAAGGTGCTACTGATGATTTAAGGACTGCAGAACAACCTCAAATGGTGGCAACAATTTCCATTAACAAGTTTTAAAATGACCACATGTCACGGCACCGGAAATAAGAGGCAATTGCACAACTGAGATGGTTTAACTGCTGTTTCACTCACTGCAGGTTCTCAGTAAAATACTTCAGTTATCACCCTGGGGGGAAATAGGATTGCTGTTCCAGAATTGTCAGCTTTTGAAATGTAGAAACTGTTTACTGCTCTTTCCCTTTCTTTGTGTCTCAAAACTCACAAATTCCACAGAGACACAGGAAAGAATGCTTAAAATGAGAGTAAATGTTTTGTGTGGAAAAATGTAATAACACCCTGATCTGTTGCTACTATTTTAGTAGATGCTTCTGACAAATGCAACTCCAGTGTTTAATTGTTGTGTTTTTGTTGTTGATTGTGTTAACTGAGCATGACTCATAGCAACCCTATAAACAAAAGGCCTGAACACTTTCTATAACTATCATCATATATCAAAGTTCATAGAGTTTTCAGAGGCATGTTGTTTAGGAAGGGAATGCCACTACTGCTTCCAAGAGTTTGATTAGTTAAAAATATTCCCTAACTGGGGCACCAGGATGACATTTTATGATTGTGATTTACTTATTTGTTGAAGATTGTAACTGTGAAGAAGCTGAAACTTCTTTAAACAGGTTGAAGATTTTCTTATAATTTTAGCTGGGTTACCAAGTTTTGGGGAATAATAAAGGACCACCAATTAGTGGAATATTTATTAATAAAATGTATTACCATATCTAATAACCATAGAATGGAGACTTGTAAGTCCAGTAGGACACTTCAGTAATTGTTGTTGTCAGGTTCCCTGGAGTTAAAAGACCACTATGACTTATAGTGATCCTATGAAGAACAGATTTGAACTTTGCCCTGTCCTGTGCCATCCTCATCATTTATGATATACTTGTTACATTATTACGGTTACTGTGTTGACATGTGCTGACACATATTGACATGTTTTGATACACACTGTCAAGTGTCTTCCTCTCTTTTATTTGCTCTTTACCTTTCTAAGCATGATGTCTTTTTCCAAGGATTTCTTTCTTAAAAACATGTTCAAAATATATGAGATGAAGTCTCACCTTCATTGTCTCTAAGAAATACTTTCATTATACATTCTTCAAAATATATTAGGAAAAATCAAAACAAGCAAGTCTAGTGGCCTAGTAGCAAGATGCTATACTGTAATCCCGAAGGCATGTGACTCGAGGTCACAAGCTGTTCCACAGAAGAAGGATGGGCAATCTCCTCCTGTGCTATTATCACCTCTGAAAACCTACCAGAGGGTCAGCTGTGGGTCGGTTCTGACTTGATGGTGCACAACAACAACAACAACTAATAATGATTGAAAACTATAGGAATGAAAAAGAAACCCCAGGGGGAAAAATCAACAAAAATTAGTGGATAAGCAATTGGAGTAATATCTCCAAAAATAATGAGACAAACTAAATTCTGCTTTAAAATGTGAAACATGGTGTTTATGATTTGTAGAAACTGCATTACTGCTTCCCTGTATTTTTAGTTAAGATGCTATTTCATTTTTTACCCCATCTTTTAAGTTGTCCAAGTAGCTATTTCAGGAAGCTTTCAATATTCTACTTCTTGTTGTTGTTGTTTTTATGTGACATTGATAGTGACTCTATGTACAGCAGCTCTGAACCCTGCCCTGTCCTGAGCTAGCCTCTCTAATTCTGAAACACCAATCCCCATTGCCAAGTTACTGTAAAAGTCCATCTCATTGGAGTCTTCCTCCCTTATGATGTCCCTCCACACTTCCGAGAATACTGTCCTGCTCTGCTCCGAGGACCGACTGGTCTCTCCTGGCCATGTGCCGAAAGTATGTGAGACAGAGCTTCAAAATCCTAGACTCCAAGGAGAAACTTGCTTTCACGCTTTCCAAGGTAGACATTTCTTTTTGTGACAGTCCATGGTAAGTACAAGACTCTACTCCAGCACCACAATTTGAAGACATCAATTCTGTCATTCTTAGCCATTGTTCAACTCTGATGCATAGCAAGTAAGTGTGAAGACGATGGCCTGGATTAGGCATACCTTATTCTCGAGATGGATATTATTGTTTTTCAGTACTCTGTAGAGATTCCTGACAGCAGATTTTCCCAATGCAATTCGTCTTTTGATTTCTTTACTGCTGGTGCTAAGAGTGTTCATTGTGGAGCTGAGCAAGCCGTAATTGTAAACAACCTCAATCTCTTTTATCTATTAGGTGCTACCAATTGGACCAATAGTGAGAATCTTTGTCTTCTTGATGCTGAGCTTCAATCCATATTGAAAACTATAGTCCTTGACTTCATGCAGCAGTGATACAGGTCTTCTTCAGTTTCAGCAAGCAAAGTTGTATCATCTACATAACGCAGGTTGTTAATGAGTCTTCCTCCAATCCTGATGCCACATCCTCCTCATAAAGCCCTGCTTCCCAAATGATCTGTTCTGCATATTGAATGAAAAGGTATGGAGACAGGGTGCATATGTATTCCTGATGCACTCCTTTCCTGGCTTTGAACCATGCAGTATTTCCTTGCTCTGTTCTGAGGACTGCTTCCTGGTACAAGTATAGGTTATGCATAAACACAATCAAATATTCTAAGATTCCCATTTTCCTCGAGGTTAGTAACAATTTGTTGTGAGCCACACAGTCAAATGCCTTTGCATAGTCACTAAAACACAGATAGACATCCCTCTAGTACTTTCTACTTTTAGCCAAGATATATCTGACATTGGTGATAATGTAGCCAGTGCCATGGCCTCTTCTAAACCCAGCTTGTTTTTCTCTGGTAGTTTTCTGTCAATGTACAGTTCCAATCATTTCTGAATAATCTTCAGCAAGATAGGCTTCCTCTAAGAGAGGGGAATTTACATCAGAACATTTTTTAAAAATTCCAGAGAGTCCAGAGAATTGCCTTTGTTTCCCAGGATTGGGAAACCAAGAGGCAAAAAGTGGTGATTACAATGAAAAAGAAAGCAACAAAAAACACTTTACATTTCTTGAATAGTATTTTTTTTTTTAAAGGTGCGCCTGATACAGACCATGGTCTTTGCAATCACTTGTTTTGCATCAGAAAGTTGGACAATGACTAGGGAGGATAGAAGGAGAATTGATGCTTTTTGAGCTGCGGTGCTGGAGAAGAGTATTGAATGTACCCTGGACTGCCAAGAAAACAAACAGATTCATCCTGGAGAGGGTTAAACCGGGCTACTCCTTCGAGGCAAGGATTCTGGGGCTTCGTCTGACATACTTTGGACATCTTGTAAGGAGAGACAGGTCCTTGGAGAGGGACATCATGCTTTGTAGGGTGGAGGGACAGTACAGCAGGGGAAGACCCTCTATGAGGTGGATTGATTCAGTGACTGGGGTAATCGGGATGGGTGTGTCAGAGGCAATGCAATTGGCACAAGATAGAACAGGGTTTAGGGCTGTTGCACATAGGGTCGCTATGAGTCACAAATGACTCGATGGCACATAACAACAACAACAACAACAAGTGTCCTTTTAGTATAGAAAACCAATTCTGAAGAAAACTTTATTGTCAAGTTTAAATTTTTTTAACTGATGGATTTTGGCTCCACTTTACAATCTATAGTGGTTACTCCTTTTAAAAACAAACTTCTTCTGACTATGTATCAAAGATGACATTTCCAAAAATGGAGAAAAAAAATTTAGCTGATTTACACTTAAATTTTTCTGTGTTCCTACTATGTTTACTCTGATTCACAAACTTTCTTACTTCCTTATCTCCTTTCCCTCTATGCATAATGTGCTGAGTTATTGGCCCTTGAGGAAATTTAGAGAGAAAATGAGCATTCAGCTAATTCAGGCATTATAAGAAAAGACCCAGCATTACATTTTAAATGAGTATCCTAGACACCTCGAGATTCTCCCTCTTAACAACCTTTAACTCTGCTAAGAGACTTCAGATGCCATGCCTATATTGCCTTCTATAGATGGAGAACAGTCATCTTAAAAGAACATCTTCTATTATGACCAGAAGACTCACCTGTAGACACCATCTTTAAAGCTATACACATACCTTCCAGAATTGTATTGAATCAAACATACTTTGACCATTATGATTGCACATATTCCCTACAAGGCCTAGAAAATACTTCTGGTGATAGCCATCTTGAAGAACAACAGCGAATGTGTATAATTACAATAATTGCTCTTACATGGGCCAAACCCAGCCCTCTTGAACGTGATATCCTTCCCCTTGTCCCACTCAATATCATTTCCAGAGCCTTTTTTAAAAATTTTATACTAGTTTACTTACAAAAATTATATACATTATTTTTCACACTATATTCCCCCCTTTTCTTTACCCACTCCTCCCTCCATCCATCAAATTGTGTGACCTTATGATTAAGCCCTCCCATCATCACTCCTCTGCTCTGCTACTCTAGAGCCTTTAAAAGGATCATGTGCTCCTTTGTCGAATGAATCATGGGCTAGTGCCTTATCTCCTCATGTCTCTAATACCAAAGTATATTTCCTAGTAAACCTTTTTCTTTGCTTGCATAGAAAAGCCTGAGCTTCTGTTTGCTATTCTTACTCAATAAGGAAAAATGCAAATTAAAATAGTATATTGTAGGCCTTTTCTTAGAAAATACATTTAGAAAATAATCTTGCTACAGTAGTATTTCCCCAAAATAATATTGTCGTTTTGTTGTGTACCCTTCAATTGGAATTGACCCATAATTGACTCTCCAGTGGGTTTTCAGAGGCAGTAGTAAATGGCATGGAAGGAGATTGTCCATCCTTCTTCCAAGAAACAGCTGGTGAGTTTTCACAGTGTGCCTTTGATATTCCACTAGGCCAAGAAAATGGCCTATATAATTCATAGTTTTCTTTCATGAGTGTTCAACACTTCAAATGTGTTCTTGAAATAGTTTTTAAATTCAGGTGAGATAGGCTCAAGGTCAAACTTTGGTACTTTGGGCTTTGTTTTAATTTACTTTAGCTTCAGTTTGAATTCACACATTAGTAGCTGATGGTCCATTGCATAATTAGAACATAGTCTAGTTTTCACAGTTGATATTGAGCTTCTTCAACAATTCTTTCCACAGATATAATCTATCTGATTCCCTGTGTGAATCATCAGGTGAATTTCATGTGTAAAGTCTCCAGTTATGTCTTTATATTTGTTGTCATTGTTAAGTGCCATCAAGTTGCAGGTGACTCATAGCAACCCTACTATGAAGGAGAGTCCTCGACACTTGGGTGCTTTTCTTCCTCTCTCCAGGTTCATGGGGATTCCGGAGGCAAGCTATTATGGAAGTGGATGCCACTCCTGCTTCCAATTTTTATTTGTAAGAAAGAAATTATTAATTGTACAAAATTCTATCATTCTCTCTCCAATCTCATTCTTGTTACCAAGTCCATGTTTTTTTTCACTTCTGATCCTTCTTCCTTATTCCCAACTTTTGCATTCAGCCACTCATTATCATTAATGAATCTTGTTTAAATGTTTGATTGATTTCCAACAGCAAAAGTTGTTATAGCTCTTCTCTCTCTCCTCCATTTTTAGCTCTATATATTTGAATGATAGTTGTATTAACAGGTGTTCTTTTATGCATATAGATATTATCCTGTCTCTCACAACGTTGTATTTCAGAAATTATCTTTTTTACTATGAATGCAACCCTATTTTTTTCTCACTTTTTCATTTCTGGTGTAATGTTTGTTGTTGTTATGTGCCGTCAAGTCACTTGCAACTCAAAGCAACCCTATGTACAACAGCCCTAAACTGTGCTCTACCCTGTGCCAATCACACTGTCTCCAATATACCCATCCCGATTTCCCCAGTCACTGAATCAATCCACCTCATAGAGGGCCTCCCCTCCTGCACAGTCCCTCCACTCTCCCAAGAATGATGTCCCTTTCCAAGGATCAGTCCCTCCTTAAACCATGCAAAAAGTATGTCACATGACACTTCAGAACCCTTACCTCTAAGGAGCAGCCCAAGTTAACACTTTCAAAGATAAATCTGTTTCTTTTCTTAGCAATCCACGGTACCCTCAATTCTCTTCTCCAGCACCATAGCTCAAAGACATCAATTCTCCTTCTATCCTCCCTATTCATTGTCTAACTCTCTGACACATAACAAGTGACTGCAAAGACCATGGCCTGTATAAGACACACCTTAGTCTCCAGAGTGACACCATTGTTCTTCAGTACTTTGGAGAGGTCCCTAACAGCAGACTTTCCCGTCACAATATGTCTTTTCATTTCCTGGCTGTTGGTGCCACGAATGTTGACTGTGGAAAAAAGCAAACTGACGCTGTGAATAATCTCAATCTCTTCATCATCCATCCTGATGCAGCCAATTGGTCCAGTGGTGAGAATCTTTGTCTTCTTGACATTGAGCCTCAATCCATATTGAAGGATGCAGTCCTTGACCCTCTGCAGCAAGGGCTTCAGGTCCTTCTCAGTTTTAGCATGCAGGATTGTGTCATCTGCATAACGCAGATTATTGATAGATCTTCCACCAATCCTGATACTACATTTCTCCTCATACAACCCAGTCTCCTGGATAATCTGTTATGCACACAGGTTGAAAAGGTTTGGAGATAGGACACATTCCTCTCACATACCCTTCCCAATTTTGAACCATGCAGTGTTCCCTTGCTCTGTTCTGACAACTGCCTCTTGGTCCAAGTATAGGTTTCGCATTAGCACGATCAAGTGTTCTGGGATTCCTATTCTTCTCAGAGTCAGCCACAGTTTGTTATGATCCACGCAGTCAAATGCCTTTGCATAATCAATGAAACACAGATATACATTCCTGTGGTATTCCCTGCTTTCAGCTAAGATCCATCTAACATTAGCTACAATATCCCTAGTACCAGGAACCTTTCTAAACCCAGCCTGGACTGCTGGCAGTTCTCTGCTGATGTGATGTTCAGTCATTTTTGGATAATCTTCAGTATAATCTTGATTGTATCTAATGGTTAATTCCACAATAAGGGAAATATCTTTCACTTTTTCTGTAAAATGCTGTCTCTTGGATACTTCTCTAAATCTGAACATTCAGATTAAGACAGACTATGAAGAAGAATTGGTCATCCACTTCCGAAATAGCAGGCCTCTGAAAACAATATGTGCAACAGTATACATGTAGAATAACAAAAGGGCAACTGAGGTGGAGCTTTCAAGTATGGAAATAGGAAGGACTAGGAACAGTTGTTAGCAGACACTAGTGACTGGAACATAGAATGTGAGAACCATGAATGTATGAAAATTAGGTATTGTTAAGGAAGAAATGAACACATAAATATTGATATACTAGGCATTGGTGAGATGAGATGGACCAGAACGGGGCATTTTGAGTCAGATGATCATATGTTGTATTACTCCGGAGATGAAAAGGAGAGGAAAAATGGTGTTAATTTCAGTTTAAAAAAGTCATTTCTAGATCCGTCTTGAAGTACAATATTGTGAGTGATGGAAAAATATCCATAAGCATACAAGGAAATCCAGTGAATACCATTATCATTCAGACATATGCACCAACAACCAGAGTCAAAAAAAGAGGAAATATAAGATTTCTTCCAACTTTAACAGTTGGAGATTGAACAAACATGCAATTAAGATGCATTGATAATAATGGGTGACTGGAATGCAAATGTTAGGAAGACAGAAGATTCAGTAGTTGGAAAACATGGACTCAGTGACAGTAATGAAGCTGGAGATAGAATGATTGAATTTTGCACGATCAATGATTTATTCATTGTAAATACATTTTTTAAGAGACATAAACACAAGTTATAAACATGGATTTCACCTGACGATATCCATGGGAATCAGATTGATTACATCTGTTGAAAGAACTGCTGGAGAAGCACAATATCAGCTGTGAAAACTAGGTCAGGAGCTGACTATGGAACAGACCACCAACTACTCATATGAAAATTCAAGATGAAGCTGAGGAAAATGAAACCGAATCCACAGGAACAAAATATGGCTTTGAGTCTATCCCATCTGAATTTCAGAACCATCTCAGGAACAGGTTTGAAGCCTTGAACACTAATGAGCGAAGACCAGATGAGTTGTGGGAGGATATCAAAGGTATCATCCAGGAAGAGTGCAAACCTTCATTACAAAGACAGAGGAGGAAGAAAAGACCAAAATAGCTGTCAAAAGAAATTCTGAAAATTTCATTGAGCACAGAGAAGCCAAAGCAGAAGGAAGAATTCAAGATACTAAAGAGCTGAACAGATTTCAAAAGGCAGCACGGGATGACAAATTAAAATATTACAATGAAATGTGCAAGGAGCTGGAGTCAGAAAATCAAAAGGGCTGGATTCACTCTGTATTTCTTAAGCTCAAGGAACTGAAGAACAAATTCAAACCTCAAGTTGCTATAATCAAGGATGCTTTAGGCAAAATATTAAGTGATCCAGGAATTATGAAAAGAAGATGCAAAGAATATACTGAGTCACTGTATTGAAAGGAATTGGCAGACACAGAAGGATTTAATGAAACAACATGAGCAGGAGCCTATGGTGAGGAAGGAAGAAGTTCAAGCTGCTTTGAAGGAAATAGCAAAAAATAAGTCCCAGCAATAGACTTATATATTTCAGCTAAGAAATGCTGCCTTGGATGTGCTCTCCAAGCTGTGCCAAGAAATCTGCAGAACAACCCCTTGGCCAACTGACTGAAAGAGATCTGTTTGGTGTAATAGATCATATAATTGTCTATTTCACAATGACCCATGCCATTACTTCTCAGATTGCCAAAGGTGTCAAATATATGTCAATATTTATGCATTTCATTTCTTATTTAATAGTGTCCAATTTTCCTACACTCATACTTCTCACATTCCGTATTCCAATCATTATTGTCTGTTTGTGACTGTTCCTCTTCATTTGTATTTCTTCTGATGGCATATCTACTAGTCTAATCATGTTCCGTTGTTCATAGGATTTTCAAGGTCTATTATTTTCGAAGTGGGTGATCAATCCCTCTTTCTATTCTGTCTTAATTTGGATGCTTATCCTTAGTACAATATCTGTCAGACAAGCAGTTTTACCAAAAAGAGCAGATGAATGACACTTCCTCATTACAGATGTAATAGATAGATTCAGGGTTGGTCCTCCCTTTCAGCTTGATATCTTGGTTCTATCTTCCCACCCTGCTCAGTCAGAATCTCCTTCTGCCCTTTACCTCATCCATAAGCACTCCTTTCCACCAAGCTAACCCCTGATACGATTGCACAGGCCTCCACTCACTTCTGTCTGCTCATTATCTTTTTATTTCCCAATGATGCTTGTCTCATGCTGCAAGGCCTAGTAGTAAAAAGTTGTGCTTCAACCCCTAAGGCAGGTAGTTCATATTACACCAGCTATTTTGTGGGAGACAATGAGCAATCTCCTCCTGTGCCATTAACTGCCTCTGAAAACCTTCTGGGAGGTCAGCTGTGGGTCAATTCTAACTGGGTGGCAAAATGAAAAACAACATAGTAAAAATATATGCTTTAAAATCAGGAATGGTATATGCCAGTATTATATCTATCTTCCATATCTATCCAATCTGTTTTCTTAGCAAGTCAATTGAGAAGCTGGACTATATGACAAAGAATGAGGCATTAAAATTGGACAAAGATTCATCAACAACCTGCCTTATGTAGATGACAACCTTGCTTACATAAAGTAAAGACAACTTAAAACACTTTCTGTAGAATCTTAAAGACCAGAACTTCCAATATAGATTACTTCTCAACCTCAAGAAAATAAAAATTCTCACCACTGCACCAATAAGCAATATCATGACAGATGGAGAAAAGATTGAGTCTGGCTGTGATTTAATTTTATTTGAATCTACACTCCATTCTCTCTAATGCAATATTCAGAGTCTCATCTGACATCCTTCTTGGTCTTTTCTTCTTCTTCAGCCTTTGTAATGATTTTTTGTGTTCTTCATGGAGGATTTTCTTGATATCCTCCCAGAGCTCATTCGGTCTATGCTCACTGACGCTCAAGGCCTCAAACCTGTTCTTTAGATGGTTTTGAAATTCAAGTGGAATAGAATTAAGGTCAAATTTTGGTTCCCATGGATTTGATTTAATTTTCCTCAACTTCAGCTGGAACTTGCATATGAGCATTTGGTGGTCTGTCCCACAATCAGCACCTGGCCTGGTTAAAACAGCTGATATTGAGCTTCTCCAACGAGTCTTTCCACAAATGTAATCGATCTAATTCCTATGCATACCGTCAGGTGACACCCATGTGTATAGCCTGCGTTTATGTTTCTTATAAAACGTATTTGCAATGAATAAATCATTCAATGTGTAGAATTCTATCATTCTATATCCAGCCTCATTTCTCTCACCGAATCCATGTTTTCCAGCTTCTTCCCTATTCCCAACTTCTGCGTTCCAGTTGCCCATTATTATCAATGCATCTTGATTGTGTGTTTGATCAATTTCTGGTTGCAAAAGTTGGTAGAAATCTTCCCTTTCCTCCTCTTTGGCTCTAGTTGCTGGTGCATATATTTGAATGATAGTGGTATTCACTGGAATTCCTTGAATGCTTATGGATATTATCCTGTCACTCACCACTTTATATTTCAGGATGAATCTAAAAATTACTTTTTTAATTATGAAACCAACCCCATTTTTTTCTAACCTTTTCATTTCAGGCATAGTAGGTCATATGATCATCTGATTCAAAATGTCCCATGCCAAGCCATCTCTTTTCACCAATGCCTAGTATATCAATATTTATGCCTTCCATTTCTTTCTTAACACTGTCAAATTTTCCTACATTCATGCTTCTCACATTCCATGTTCTAATCACTAGTGTCTGCTTACAGCTGTTCCTTCTTCTTTGTGTTTCCATTTCTAAGACCTTGCTCTCAATTGCCATGTCTGCTATTCTAAGTGTTAGTTAACTGCTCTATTGTACATAGGGTTTTTGAAGGCCTGTCATTTTGGAAGTGGATAGCCATCCTTCTTCCTAGTCTGTCTCAATTTGTGTGTTTCTTTGTTGTGTGTGTGTTTTTTATATATAATAGTCTCTGACAGAAAAGTATTTTACAGAAAAGAGAATATGAAAGACATTTACCCAATTAGAAAAAATGACCACTAGATTGAATATTGCTGCTCACCCTTGCTACATGATTTTTTTCTTTTCTTTTTTTTTTTGACCCACCATTTTCCTACTCCACCACAGGCAACAAACACTCTTGGTACCAGCAGCCAGGAAATCAAGAGATGAATTGCACTGGGAAATTCAGCTGTCAGGGACCTCTCACGAGTACTGAAGAGCAACAATGTCAGGCTGAAAACTAAGGTGCATCTGATCCATGCTATGGTCTTCACAATTATGTGCTATGCATCAGAGAATTGGGAGATAGGGGTGATAGAAAGAAAATTGATGCCTTTGAGTTGTGGTGCTGGAGAAGAATGTTGACTATACCATGGACTGCTAGGAGAACAAACAGGTTTGTCCTGGAGAAGGTGAAACCGTACTGCTCCTTGGAGTCAAGGATTCTGAAGTTTTGTCTGACATACTTTGAGCATGTTGCAAGGAGGGACTGGTCCTTAGAGAGAGACATCATGTTTGGAATAGCGGAGGGATGGTGCAGGAGAGAAAGACCCTTGATGAGATGGATCGATTCTGTGATTGGGGTGGTGGGAGTGAGTGTGTTGGAGACAGTGAGGTTGGCACAGGATAGAGCAGCATTTAGGGCTCTTGTACATAGGGTCACTATGAGTTGCAAGTGACTCAACAGCACATAACAATAAACAACAACAACAACAATCCATTCTCTGGTTGATACCAGTCAAGAATTCAAAGCACTGTTGTCTTGGGAAAATTACTTTCAAGGACCTCTTTAAAGTCATAAAAGGCAAGGATGTCAGTTTAAAGTCTAAAGTATACCTAATCCACTCCACAGCATTTTCAGTAGCTTCCTATGTAACTAGAATTGGATAGTGAATAAGGAAGGTGGAAGAAGAACCCATGCGTTTGAAATACAGCGTTGGTTAAGACTATTGAATATCTTATGGAATGTCAAAAGAAGAAATAATCTTTCTTGGAAAAAGTGCAGCCAGGGTGTTCCTTGATGGCAAAGTTGGTGAAAGTCCATCTCACCCATTTTGAGCATGTTTTCAAGAGAGGCTAGTTCTTGGAAAAATACACCGTACTATAAATGAAAGAATGTCAGGAAAGAGAGGAAGATGTTCAAAAAAATTTAATGGCACAGTGACTGTAACAATGGATTCAAGTATAATAGAGAGCATGAAAACAGTAAAAGTACAAATAGGACAAGTTTCTGATATGCTATTGATGGGATGGCTTTCAATCTTAAAAGACTTCACAGCACCATACAACTACACACCTCTATAGGAGCTTGAGAATTCTCAAATGCTTTATAAATGCATATCAAAATAACAGTAGTAAATACTTTTTATGTAACTATTTTATAAAATTTAGTATATTTTCTAAAATAAAATATTTTTAATATTTAAAAAATAACATTTTATGAAGTAAAATATTAAGTGACAAATATGAAATTGTTCTGATCTCATTCTGATGCCTCATTGTTTATTTTTTCTGACACCTAATTTAATAGAAGGTGGTATGAAACAACATACGATCTAGAGGAAATTGTGTTGAAAGATCTCTGAAGGAATTTTTAAAAAAACAATCAAGGAATAGAAAGAATACCAATTGTCGTATTTCAACAAATAAATGCAGCTGCAGCCCTGGATGTGCTCACTTGTTTTTGTCAAGAAATCTAAAGGACGGATCTGGAGAACCTAGCCAACAGACTGGAAGATATTCATATTTACATTCCAAAGAGAGGTAACCCAACGAGTGTGAAAAGTATCCAACAATATCATGAATATCACACAGTAGCAAAATCCTGCTGAAGATTTTCCAAACAAGACTGGAACAGTACATTGACAGAGAAGCACAGTCTAGGTTTAGAAGAGACTGTGGCACTAAGGCCATCATTGGTAGTGTCAGATAGATTTTGTCTGAAAGCAGAGAATACCAGAATGTCTATCTGTGTTTATAGACTATGCAAAGACATTTGACTATGTGGATCACAATGAATTTTGCTTAACATTGAGCAGAACAGGAATCCCAGAATACTTGACTATGCTCATGCAAATCCTATGCTGAGACCAGCATTTGTCAGAACAGACCAAGAAACCACTATATGGTTCAAAAATCAGGAAAGGAGTGTGTGGCAGAAATATGTCTTTTCTCTATATATTTTCAATCTATGTATGGAACAGATCACTCAGGAGGCTAGGCCTTATCAAAAGAAATTTGACATCAGGATTGCAGGAAGGCTTACCAACAATGTGTGTTGTACAGATGACACAACCTTACTGTTGAAGCTGAGAAGGGGCTGACACATTTTGAAAAGGTCAAGGACTGCTTATAGATGGACTGAAACTCAGCATCAAGAAAACAAAGATTCTCAACCCTGGGCCAATTGGCAACGCCAGGATAGATGGAGAAGAGATTGTTAACAATTTCACCTTGCTCAGTTCTGCAATCAGTACTCTTGGCACTAACAGTCAGGAAATCAAGACTAATTGCACTGGGAAAATCTTCTGTCAGTGATCTTTCCATAGTGCTAAAGAGCAAAGATGTAAGTCTAGAGACTAAGGTCTACTTGATCCATACCATGGTCTTTGCAATTATTTGTGTTGCATAAGGAAGCTGTACAATGACAAAAGAAGATAAAAGAATTGATGCCTTTTGTTGTGATGCTAGAGAAGAGTATTGGACATCCCATGGACTGCCAAGGGACCAATTCGGTTTCTCCTGGAGAGGGTGAAACCAATTTGCTCCTTGAAGAAGGCAAGGATTTTGAAGCTCTGCCTCACATACTTTAGGCATGTTGCCAAGAAGAACCAATCCTTGGAGAAGAATATCCTGTTTGGAAGGGTGGAAGGAAAGCACAAGAGAGAAAGACCCTGGGATGAGATGGATTGACATGTTAACTGGGGTAACAGGAATAGATGTGTCAGAGACAGTAAAATTGGCTTAGGATAGGTGAAGATTCAGAGCTATTGTTCATGTTGTTGTTGTTGTTATATGCTGTGGAATCGCCTGTGACCCATAGCACTCCCATATACAGTAGCTCTGAACCCTGTCCTGTCTTGAGCCAATCTCACAGACTCTGACACACCTATTCCCATTTCCCCAGTTACTGTAGCAATCCATCTCATTTGGACTCTCCTCTCCTGAGCTGTCTCTCCACCCTTCTAAACATGATGTCCTTCTCCAAGGACCAGTCAATCTTGGCCATATGTCCAAAATATGTGAGATGAAGTTTCAAAATCCTAGCTTCCAAGGAGAAACTTGTTTTCACGTTCTCCAAGACAGATCTATTTGTTTTCTTGGAAATCCATGGTATGTTCTTCTCCAGCACACAACTTAAAGGCATCAATCCTTCTGTCATTCTTAGTCATTGTCCAGCTCTCTGATGCATAGCAAGTAATTGCAAAGATCATGGCCTGAATTAGGTGTACCTTAGTCTCTAGACTGACATCGTTGCTTTACAGCACTAGAGAGAGGTCTCTAACAGCAGATTTTCCTAATGCAATTCATTTTTTGATCCTAACTGCTGGTGTTAAGAATATTGATTGTGGAGCTGAGCAAGCTACGTAGGGTTGTTATAATTCACAGGCTATTCAACAGTACATAACAACAACAATAGTTTACTAATAATATATTCTCTTTCATTTTATCTTTTGTGAAATCAATATTAAATATCACTTTACTATAGAGAGGGGGGAAATCAATTTCTTAATTGTTGTTGTTCTTCTTATGTACCACAGAGTCAGAACTGACTCATAGCTGACCGTCTGGCAGGTCACAGGCAGTTAATCACATAGGAGGAGAATGTCCATCCTTCTGTGGAGCAGCTGGTGGCCTTGAACTGCATACCTTTGGAATTGCAGTGCAGTTTCTTGCCACTGGGCCACCAACGCAAAATCAATACGTACATAGTGTGTGAAACAATGTAAAATAGTTACACCAAAGTTTACCAAAAATACACATTTCATTGAAAATATTTCACTTGGTCCTTACCACTGGGCCAGTGGGGAACATCATGATAGATGGAGTAGGATTGAAAGTGTTAATGATTTGCTTTTTTTATGAAGATGGTGCCGAAAGTGAAGAAAGAAGCCCTGCCCCTCCCAAAACTGAAGCCAAAGCAAAGGCATTAAAGGGCAAGAATGCAGTCCTGAAGGTCACCTATAGCCAAAAAAAAAAAAAGAAAAAGAAAATCCGTATGTCACCCACCTTCCAGCGGCCTAAGATGCTTAGACTACGAAGGCAGCCCAAACACCCCTGGAAGAACGCCCCCAGGATAAACAAGCTTGACTACAATGCCATTATCAAATTTCCCCGACCACTGAGTCAGCTATGAAGAATATAGAAGACAACAACACACTTGTGTTCATTGTGGATGTCAAGGCCAACAAACATCAACTTAAACAAGCTGTAAAGAAGCTCTATGACGTTGATGAGGCTAAGGTCAACACTTTGATTAGACCGGATGGAGAGAAGAAGGCCTATGTTCGACTTGCTCCTGACTATGATGCTTTGGATGTTTCCAACAAAATTGGGATACTCTAAACTGAGTCCAGCTGGCTAATTTTAAATATATATTTTTCTCACAAAAAAAGAAAAGTGTTAATGATTTAATATTCCTTGGATTCACAATCAACAGCCTTGGTATCAGCACTCAGAAGATAAGTATAGCTTTCGGTAAGTCCATGTTTAGTAACCTCTCCAAAATACTGGAAAGCAATGAAACACGTTTGAAGTATAAAGTGCACATGATTTTGGGCCATTATCTTTTCAGTTACATGCTATGCATGTAATAAGGATGACAGAAGAATTGATGCTTTGGGGTTGTTGTGTTGAAGAGTACTGAAGATCCCGGGGACTGTCAAAAGAATGAACAGGTATGTCTTGGAGAAGGTAAAGCCACAGTGCTCCTTCGAGGAAAGTATGGTAAAGTTTAATCTCTTATATTTGGGGAATGTTGCTATGATAGGCTATTCCTTGGAAAAGGATATAATGATTGGAAGAGTAGAGGACTAGCAAAACAGAGGAAGACCGTCATAGATATGGATTGACATAATGACTACAGTAACGGGCTTAAGTGCATCAAAGATGGTGAGGATGGCACAGGATAGGACAGAATTCAGTCTGTTGTTCATAGGATCACTATGAGGTGTACTCAACTCAACAGCACCTAATAACAACAACACCACATATTTTGTGCAACAGCTGAAGGTTGAATATTGTAATTACTTTTTAATAATGCTAAGTATTAACTTTATCAATATCAATATTTAGTGGGCTTAATACAATATAATTTCTTTACTACCCAATTCTTTTACTGAACATAGAATTTATAATACAATTTTGGTTTTTAAAAATCTATGATTGAAGAATAGTGTGAAACACAATGTATGTGAACTTTGTAAGCAAACCAATAAAAAAAAAATTACTAAGTATAAAAACAATGTATAAGCGTCAAGGACTCTCCTTCATAGGGTCGCTATGAGTCGCCTGCGAGTCGACGGCATTTAACAACAACAACAACAACATATGTATATAGATATATGCATATAGTTCTCTACATATATATGTATATATGGAGTTGGACATTCACTTCCTAAACAACATGCCTCTGAAAACTCTATGAACTTGGAGAAATGATGATAGCTATCAAAACACTTCAGGTCTTGTGTTCATAGGATCACATAACTATGAGTTGTGCTTCACTAGATAGCAATCAACAACAACATATATATATATGGAGAGAGAGACAGAGGGCACGGAGAATATGGATGTTATTGTTGTTGATTGCCATAAAGTTGAGCACGACTAATAGCCACCCTATGAACAAAAGACCTAATGATTTTCTATAACTATCATTATTTCTCCAAGTTCATAGAGTTTCCATAGACATGTCGTTTAGGAAGTGGATGCCACTCCTGCTTCCAAATTTGCTTTACAACTGGAAGCTCCACCAAACACCGTCCATATTGGTAAACCATTATGGCATTTGACACCTCAATGGCACAAGGTTTAACATCATTTCAGAGGAATCTGGTTTAGAAAGTGGCTGCACTTCTGCTTCCAAACTTGAACCAATCTAGAAGCTTCTGCAAATACTGGACATGATTAATAACCATTATGATATATGACACAACTATGACACTGAGTTCAGCATCACAGCAACTCCAAGTTATTCAGTGCAGCAAATAGACAAATGACTGTTGTACCAATTAAAGATAGAGATAAAGATGATAGAGATAGAGACAGAGATAGAGAAATAACAAATCCAAAGCCATTGAGTTGGAGCTCTAGTTGAACCTGTGGGTTTGTGGAGGCTATAAAACACACAGGAGAATGTTGGAATTTTGTACATCTTTTTTCTGGAGGAGCTATAGATGGCTTGTACCATGAGAAAGCAACAACCATTCTATTTAATTAGCCAAGAATGTCATCTTCACACACATGTGATGTAAAAATGAAATTTTTTCAATATTTTTATGTGAGGTGATATTTAAGCATATCACTCTTAAATAATTATGCCAATACAATTCAATAGTTTGAATACTTCTGGAGTTTAGAGGCAAAGATAAATTATCTCTATTTATGCACTAAATTTATGCAAGAAGAACGATCTAAAATCCAAGGACAAAGAACAGATTTTTCAATAAGTTGTTTCTGGTGTTTTAACTTTCTATCATTGTATGAGAAATTACTATGAATTTAATAGCTGAAAGCAAAACACACTTATTTCAGGGTTTCTGTCTATCTACTGTGTTCTGAACTCTGCCTCAGGTATCACAGACTTCAATAAAGTTATTAGCCAGCCTGTCTTGTCATCTAGAAACTTTACTGAGGTAGAATCCATTTTTAAGCTCACTCAATTTGACGATAAGATTTATTTCCTAGTGGAAGTGTAATTGAAGGCCTAGGCTTCCTGCTGGTTGTGATCTGGAGGTAGCCCTCATCTCCTACAGGCTGCCCTCATCTACTAGAGAATACTCTGTTTTGGGGAAGATCCTTCCCAGGTAAGGCTGCTCATGTTATCAAGGCCACAAATGGATTTCTCTATAGTGTGTTTGTTGGCACGATCAAGTCTTATATAATATAACGTAATCATATGCTTACAAGGAAGTCCAGTTAATACCACTATCATTCAGATATATGCACCAACAACCAGAGCCAAAGGAGAAGAAATAGAAGATTTCGACCAACACTTACAGTCAGAGATAGATCAAACATGCAATCAAAATGCATTGATAATAATGGGCGACTGGAACGCAAAAGTTGGGA
>NW_006399809.1:794371-795754 GCF_000299155.1 Elephantulus edwardii | reverse complement strand
GTCAATTGGTATACCATCTATTCCGGGGGCCTTATTTTTTGCTCTTTCCTTCAAAGCAGCTTGCACTTCTGCCTCCATCACCATAGGCTCTTGCTCAAATGCTATTTCATTAAATTCTTCTGTATCTGCTAATTCCTTTCAATACAATGACTCAATATATTCCTTCCATCTTCTTTTGATACCTCTTGGATCATTTAACATTCTGCTTAAAGCATCCTTGATTGTAGCAACTCGAGGTTTGAATTTGTTCTTCAGTTCTTTGACCTTAAGAAATGCTGAACGAGCTTGGCCCTTTTGATTTTCTGACTCTAGCTCTTCGCACATTTCATTGTTGTATTTTGCTTTGTCATTCCGTGCTGCCTTTTGGAATCTTCTGTTCAGTTCTTTAGTGTCTTGGATTCTTCCTTGTGCTTTGGCTTCTCTACGTTCCAGTGCAATCTTCAGAGTTTCTTCTGACATCCATTTTTGTCTTTTCTTCCTCTTCTGTCTTTGTAATGACTGCCTGCACTCCTCCTGGATGATTCATTTAACATCCTCCCACAACTCATCTGGTCTTCGCTCATTAGTGTTCAAGGCCTCACACCTGCTCCTGAGATGATTCTGAAATTCAGGTGGTATGAAATTAAAATCATATTTTGGCTCCTGTGGATTCGGTTTAATTTTCCTCATCTTCAACTTGAACTTGCATTTGAGTATTTGGTGATCTGTTCCACAATCAGCTCCTGGCCTAGTTTTCACATCTGATATTGAGCTTCTCCAGCGGTTTTTTCCCACATGGTTCCTATGCATACCATCATGTGAAATCCATGTGTATAATCTGCGTTTATGTCTCTTAAAAACATATTTGCCATGAATAAGTCATTGATTGTGCAAAATTCAATCATTCTATCTCCAACTTCATTTCTGTCACCAAGTCCATGTTTTCCAACTACTGATTCTTCTTCCCTGTTCCCAGCTTTTGCGTTCCAGTAGCCCATTATTATCAATGCATTTTGATTGCATGTTCGATCTATCTTTGCCTGTAAGCGTTGGTCGAAATCTTCTATTTCTTCTTCTTTGGCTCTGGTTGTTGGTGCATATATCTGGATGATAGTAGTGGTCACTGGACTTCCTTGTAAGCGTATGGATATAATCCTATCCCTCACAATGTTGTACTTCAAGATGGACCTAGAAATTTCTTTTTTGACTTTGAAAGCAACTTCATTTTTCTTCACCTTTTCATCTCCAGAATAATATATCACATGGTCATCTGACTCAAAATGCCCAATGCCAGTCCATCTCTTCTCTCCAATGCCTAGTATGTCAATATTTATGCGTTCCATTTCTTTCTTAACAATTTCTAATTTTCCCTACATTCATGGTTCTCACATTCCATGTTCCAAT